>NW_024115085.1:0-14119 GCF_003073215.2 Triticum urartu | reverse complement strand
CGTCCTGCCCAGGGGGGTGGTGGAGGACGGTGTGCTTCACTACCTCCAAGGCCGACGGCAACGGGACCGGTGGCATCTGCGACACAGCCTCGCGCCGGGACTGCTCGAGGCACCCAGCCTTCCGAGCGACAGGGGGCCGTTGCTTCCAAGCACCAGCCGGATGACAGGGCGCAGCCACTGGCAGCCAAGGCGCTGGCCCTAGGAAGGGGTCGTGGCGGCCAAGGGCGTGACGGATACACCGGTTACACCAGAGATTCTCAGAACTATAACCGCTACGGTCAGTGGGGAGATGACGGCTATGATGCTTATGGCGAGGGGCTGCACCGTGGATCGTCCTCCGGTGGTGGCCGTGGTTACAACCGGTACAATCCTGATAACACTGGACATTTTCAAGGTCCACCTGGTACTTTTATGGAAGGTGCCGTCGGACCCAAGGATCGTTTCCGAGGTGGCTATCGTCGCGGTGGGAGAGGGAGACGACCTCCACCACCTCGCCAATACCCATCACCGGCTGCGGAGATACCTTCAGAGGAGCTTGAGCATGCAGCTGAGGGGGTGGGAGACACACCACGTTACCCGCGGTGGCACTTGACACGGTTCGGGCTCTCGCAGCAGTGAATGTTCCGGTAACTACAGGAGGTGTTAAGTCTAAGGATGGTACGTCTGACAAAAGGGTCAGACAAAGCGGAGGGCGAAAAGCTCTCTAAATGGGCAATTAAAAAGAAAAGGTTGCCCTGTTATAGATGTGGTGAACCGGGTCATTTTGTAGCAGAGTGTACAAATGAGCTTTGTGTTTACTGCCTCCGTTCCTAGCATGTGACCGGGGAATGCCCTCTCCTTTCTGGTCCTAAGCTTGGCATTAATATATTTGGGGTCTGCTGTAAGGAGTTGATGTTTCTTGAGACCTCGGAGGTGGATCCTTTACCACAGATGATTGAGAGTTCCTTCCCGGCAGTCATCAGAGTCACTAATGGACAGTTGACCGAGGCGCAGATCGTCAGACAACTACGTGAGCTTGTGCTGGGTAATTATCAGTGGCACCTGGACAAGTTAGAAGGTCAGTCTTATAAAGTTGACTTTCCCACTAAAGAGGATCAGATGCATGTTCTTAAGTGGGGTTTATGCAGAGTACGAGCACAAACATTGTTATCGCTTTCGATGAGTGGAAGCAGGAGGATCCCGAGGGTACATATTTGGAGAAGGTGTGGGTTCGTTTTTATGGGGTGCCACCTAAATATGTAAAACATTTTCTAATTGCTTGGAGTTTGGGTGGTTTGATCGGTAAGACATAAAAGGTGGATATGCCTTTCACTTGCGCACAAAACGCGGCGAGGCTTTTGGTTAGTGTTTGAGCGTTGAGCACATACCAGATGTGGTCAGATGGACACATGCTGGAGTTACTTATCTCTTAGAGCTTGAGATTGAGGATACTGCAGTTTCCGAGGCTGGAGATGGCACACAAGACATGGATACTACTGAGGGAGGTGGCGCACCCGGGACTAGGAGAAGGGGCCCGATGACACTGTGCCGGAGTCGGACAAGGGGCCTGCTACATATTCTGATAAGGTAGACAGTTCTACCAAAGAGGCGCCCCCGTCCACCACTCCGATGAACACGCTTCGTTTTGGTTCTTTTGTATTGAGGTCCGCTCCTAGCCGGTTATGGAGCACTAGGGTCGAGACAGATGACCCGATAGAGCTTGAGCTTCCACCAGTGCCGAGTCTAGTCAGCAAGGGGACGACCATGGAGCCTACTTCCAGGGCGATGGTGGGTTCTGTTGGGATGGCCGCGGTTTTGGGAGTCCCTGGGCAGGAGGTCCACCACACCCAGATACCACTGCCGGGCCTTTCGCCGGCGGGAGGGGCGCCTGGAAAGGAGATCCATGACGCGCTTCCCAATTCCACGTCTTCGGTCGAGTTGGGGGTGAGATGCGGGCATGAGTCCCGTGTTGTAACCCCTCTACAGTTTGGCACCGAGCAGGGCGGCCGAGGTACGACGACTACCACGGGTGATAAGGGGGACGAGAATTGTGAGCAAGCGGCTCCAAGGTCCTTTGTTCCCTTGTCACCCACACCGGCAGTTCACTCCATCACGCCTCTTCCTCCTTCACCGACGATACGGGAGGAGCGTGGGAGTCCTGACCGCACCCCACACGAGAGGATCACGGAGGAGCTCATCGCTTTTGGTGGGATTACGTTTCCAGTGTTGGCTAGCAGGCGTGTCAGCAACCGGATCCAGGGACAGCTGGATGCGGATGACTTTCAGCTAGCGCGGGCCAAGAGGGCTGCCATGCTTCGTCATGCCGAGACTACTGCAGGTACGTCATTTGATATAAGTTGTTCAATTTTACATTTCTCTGAGAATGAGATAGTTGATAAGGCAAACGACTTAGGCATTTCTTTGGGATCAAATGATACCGAGGTCGTCAAATCCGTCAATGATCTTTTAGACATGGAAGCGGAGAGGGCTTCTGAGATCATTCGTAATCTTGCCTCTATCCAACCTATGAATGACAATGACATGAATAGTTTAGGAATTACTGATCTTGCAAATATCTGCAACAACCTTTTGCCTAGTGTCGAGACTGAAGATGAGGAGGAAGTTGAGAACACAGATACAGTAGCGCCTCTCTTGACAGAGGAGGCAGTGTCTGCTATTGATAATAATATCGTTCCACAGGGTGTTGGGGAGAAGCCCAAACGACCCTGGAAGCGGAAAATTTATCCTACTTCGGCGGTACGTAGAAGTGCTAGAGTTAAGCTTAAGAAAAAATTCCATGATGACTTATGAAAGGACTCTTTTGAAATAGCAGAGGTCTATCAGACTTGGCTAAACAAAGATTCTTAGCAGAGACAACATTAGAGCATCATTTAGATTTCTTAGCACTTTTGGAAACTGGGCGAGATAATTTCACATCCCAATTCCTTCATACCCTTTCCAGTGGTATTGATTTTGATTGGCACATCTTACCACCTAGAGGAAGATCCGGCGGGATTTTACTAGGAGTACGGTGCGAGACGCTCGAGGTACTTAATGTAGTGCAGGGAGACTTTTCAGTTAAATTCAGGGTGCGATCGAAATTGGATGGGTTCCGATGGTCGCTAGTTGCGGTTTATGGGGCAGCGCAACCTGAATGTAAACCTGATTTTCTTGCCGATTTAGTGCGGATTTGTGGAGATGAAAATCTGCCACTATTAGTCGGGGGGATTTTAATATAATCCGGAGAAGAGAAGAAAATAATAATGAAAATTTCGATGGACGATGGTCTATGATGTTTAACATGATTATTGAGAGCCTCAATCTGAGAGAAATTGAGCTCACCGGTAGACAATTCACATGGGCCAACTCGCTACCTGTTCCCACTTATGAAAAGCTGGACAGGGTACTTGCTAGTGTGGAATGGGAACAAAAATATCCGTTGGTGTTGGTTCATGCGATGCAAAGAGCGATCTCGGATCATACACCGTTCTTCTTAGGTTCGGGAGAGGCTACCCATGTTGCAAACAAAAATACCTTCTCCTTCGAGCAAAGCTGGTTTGAGCGAGAAGGATTTATGGAGATGATTGCACGCGAATGGGCTAAGCCGGTTATGGGAAGGACACATGTTGAGAGATGGCAAAATAAGATTAGACACCTCCGACAATTTCTAAGAGGATGGGCCAGGAATGAGAGCGGGATTTATAAGCAGAAAAAAGAACATCTAACGCAACTCATTGAGGCACTTGATGTAAAGGCTGAAACCACTCTTCTCTCAGTCCATGAACATCGAACCAAGTCCGAAGCTGAGCAAGGCCTACGTGCTCTCCTGAGAGAGGAGGAACTCAAGTGGGTGTTGCGTGCGAAAACGCTTAAGGTTGTCCAAGGGGACGACAACACATAGTTCTTCCATATGGTTGCAAATGGTAAACATAGGAAGAAGAAAATCATACAGCTGGAACAGGACGAGGGAACAATAGTGGGGCATGAGAATTTAAAATCGTATATCTCCAACTATTATAAAAGTCTGTTCGGACCTCCCAATACTTCCACGGTGTCTCTTGATGAGTCTGTGATTGATGATATAGCTCAATTACAGCCAGCGGAGAACGATGTTCTCTCTGCACCGTTTACTGAAAAAGAAGTTCATTTGGCCATAACTCAAATGAAGCCGAATAAAGCACCAGGACCAGATGGGTTTCCAGCTGAATTCTATAAGAAATGTTGGCACATCATTAAAGATGATCTTATGCCTATGTTTCATGATTTTTTCGAAGGCCATTTGGAGTTGTTTCATCTAAATTTTGGTACGATAACGTTATTACCAAAGAAGAAGGAGGTGGTCCGGATAGAACAATTTCGACCCATTTTCCTAATGAATGTGAGTTTCAAAATCTTCCCAAAGGTTGGAACCAATAGATTGACACAAATTGCTCACTCAGTGATTCAACCTAGTCAGACAGCTTTCATGCCGGGACGACACATAGTTGAAGGAGTAATTGTCTTACATGAAACTCTTCATGAGATTCACTCGAAGAAACTAGATGGGGTTATCTTAAAAGTGGATTTCGAGAAGGCTTATGATAAAGTAAAATGGCCTTTTCTTGATCAGGCAATGTGCATGAAGGGTTTTAGTGAAACCTGGAGGCACCAGGTGGATACTCAAGTCCAGAAGGGTAGTGTCGGAATTAAGGTGAACGATGACATTGGTCATTATTTCCAGACGCATAAGGGGCTGAGACAAGGGGATTCCATGTCACCCCTTCTGTTCAATACTGTGGCAGATATGTTGGTCGTCATTATTGGCAGGGCCAAGCAACATGGGCATGTAGAGGGTCTAGTTCCTCATCTAGTTGATGGAGGGGTGTCCATTCTACAATATGCTAATGACACTATCCTTTTCATGGAACATGACATGGCTAAGGCACGTAACATGAAACTTATCTTATGTCTATTCGAACAATTGTCGGGCTTAAAGATCAATTTCCATAAGAGCGAGGTGTTCTGTTTTGGGAAGGCAAAAGACGAGGAACACACTTACAGACAATTGTTTGGATGCGAGGTAGGTGCCTTACCATTCAGTTACTTGGGTATTCCGATTCATCACCGTAAATTATCTAATAAAGAATGGAAAGTAATTGAAGAACGAATCGAAAAAAAACTTAGCTGCTGGAAGGGCAAGTTGATGTCATATGGGGGCCGATTAGTTCTGATCAACTCAGTACTAACGAGCATGCCAATGTTTTTACTCTCGTCCTTTGAAATTCCGAAAGGGGTCCGAAAGCGACTTGATTTCTTAGATCTCGATTCTTTTGGCAGTCTGATGAGGCCAAGAGGAAATACCGTCTCGCGCGTTGGGATATCCTTTGCCGACCTAAAGACCAAGGGGGTCTCGGTATTGAGAACTTGGAAATTAAGAATAGATGTCTTATGAGCAAATGGTTGCACAGGTTAGTGACAGAGACGGAGGGCATGTGGTCTCAAATCATGCGCAATAAGTATTTGCACTCGTAAACGTTAGCCCAGACTACCATCAGACCAACTGATTCACCGTTCTGGAAGGGACTTATGAGAACGAAGGATATGTTCTTTCGTAGGGTCAAATTCTTGGTTGGTAACGGGATGTCAGCAAGATTTTGGGAGAATACGTGGTTAGGAGAGATGCCTCTGGCCTTACAATATCCCACCCTCCACAATATTGTGCAACGTAAGAAGGATTACATAGGTATCGTCCTTCAAACTATTCCCTTGAACATCCCGTTCAGACGTACGTTAGTGGATGAGAGATGGACAGCCTGGATGCACTTGGTTCGGAGATTGATTAAAGTTCGACTCTCCGACATGTCGGACTCAACACAATGGAGGTTAACTAAAAATGGGATATTTACAGTGAAATCTTTTTATACGGATCTGATTAATTCTGGCCCCCTCTCAAGGTCACTACATATATGGAAGGTTAAGGTTCCTTTGCGGATTAAAATTTTTATGTGGTTTGTCCACAAGCAAGTAATACTCACAAAGGACAACTTACTTAAGAGGCGATGGGTAGGCAATTCGCGGTGTTGTTTTTGTGCTCAAGATGAGACAATACCACATTTATTCCTTGAACGCCCACTTGCCAAGTTACTTTGAAGAACGATTCATATAGCTTTTAATATCAACCCTCCAGTAGATATTGCGTCTTTGTTTGGGACGTGGTTAGCTGGGGTTGAACAGATCATGGCAGCTCGTATTCGGATTGGAATATGTGCGTTATTATGGGCTATATGGAACTGCAGAAATGATATGATTTTTAACAGACAACACAAATTAACTTTTTTGCAACTTATCTTCAGAGCTACAGCTTGGATCCGTACGTGGTCCTTACTCACTCCTATGGATTTCAGGGAGCCTTTGGTTACTGGGTGCAACCAATGGGAGATGGTGGCTCAGGTTATATTTAACCGATTCGGATGGCGTTCGCATAACAGGATAGGAGTCTAGAGAGCTTATCCTTATTATTACCGTATCAGTTGTTTTTGTCCGCTTGTAATTTTCCAGTTTATGTACTTTGTTTTGCTCTGTTTGCTAGCTGTAAGACCTTTACGATGATACTTTCTGGATTTTTAATAAGAGGGCCGCATGCATCATCATGATGCAAAGGCCGGGGGTATACCTCCATTTCTAAAAAAAATGCATCAAGCGATCAACATCGCTGATGAAAATTAGAAATTCCTACAAAATATTTTGCTTGATTTCAGTTGTCATATATAAATCCTACGGATTATTGCGAACTGACATGACTCAGCCTGTTCGAGCATGCCATGGTGTTGTGCCTGGCTTGTCGCCGGAATTTACTGCCAGTCGTGTACGTGTGGTCATTAGATGAAGGAATACGCTTGTCCGGTCGTGTGCTCGAGACATGTTGCAGTAGGTGCAGTGACTAGGACAGACCCAATTTCCACACATGTGTACGAACTATTATTGGTGTATGTATGTCGATATGGATGAGCAAGCCATCATTGGCCCCTGCATGCATCTCTTAATATGAGCTAGAGAAGCCGGTGTGGACTTACAGTCAAACATCATCATCATCCACAACTGCATCTGCATGAGCAGTATTTGCGATCTAAGTCAGGTATATTAAAAGCGAATGTGCTTCAACTTAGGCTTGATATTTGCATGAATTAGCAAGACTGGAGTTCATCATGTGAATTACACACATATGCATACAGAATGTGCGTTCATGCAGTTTAAAACTTCCTTTGAGGTTATACATGCAAGATGCATGTCCACGAGCACACCAGTACATAGACGTCACAGGTGCACACTAACACCTGTATCAAACAAAAAATAGAATTGATGGAGACCGAGAATAATCCAAAATTTTATTATTTCACACGCACCACAAGTTTGGGATACTGGGCACTATTCATTTGAACCCACTCCACCAAGAGGTGAGACATTTTTCCTACTTCATGTCCTTGCATTTCTAAACTTCAAACAAAGAGTTTGACGTTTCATGATCATGTAGAAAACTTTCATTTTTTCATCACTTAGTATGTGAATTTGCTTTCATGTTCACAAATCATAGACTGACATTTTCTTAATTAGGCGAGCTATGTTAACCAGGTTTTAAAAGATTGTTGCAACTTATTATAGAGTTACCAAAAAAATAGTGAACTTGGTAGGCAATGATATGATAGTTGACGACGCTAAGGACCCCCTATACAATGACTCACGAAACACGAGAAAACAGGATCGTAGTTGAACATCCCATCACCATTCTGTGCCGATTGCTTACCTGACATTGTGGTGTAGGATTGTGTGTAAAAAAACGCAATGGCCTGCACAGCACATAAACTAGAGATAGGAAGGGTAGGACAGGCCCGAGAATAAGGCCATGAACTTATTTCCTACCGAACGTCCCTGCTTTGCGTAGTTGTCAACACTAGGTTTTGAACCCAACCTACGAAAAGGCGAATTAGGGTTTTCTAATTGAGTAATGTTCATTCATACTCAAACTTCAAACTAAGAGGTTTAACATTACCTTATGACATTATTTTATTTCTCAATTTATTGGTATAGTATTCATTGTGTGAACATGTTCTATGGGTTAAAAAATCACACACTAATATTTTTTATGTTAGAAATGTAGTCAAGATTTTAAAAGGGGTTGTAGATGTGTAAGAAAAGAGAAAACTTGGTGAACATCCGATGAGATTCTCGAAGGCCTCGATGGCCCAATTGATGACTACAAATATAGAAAAAATAGAAAATATAGAATGAAGGATTGAAAAAATGAACATTCAGTGGGTAAGAAAAAATAGTAAGCAGAATGTTGTTATTTTCAGTTGATTCATAAGAAAAATATGAAGAATGTTCAGTATCATGAACAAATAGAAGGATAAGGAAATATGTCATAACCGGATGGGCAAAATTTGGTGGACCCATGGGATTACAATACTTGTTTAGGTATTTGAATCGAACAGAACGATATATTCTCCAAAATGGTTAAACTTCAGTTGATCATGAAATTTTAAGACATGTATACTGCATGCATTTATTCATAAATATGTATGCATTTTAAGACATATATACTGCCTGCATTTGTTATAACTTAGCCATGATTACACTATTGACTATGAAGCAACTAAAGAAGATATGCATATATACAGCACATACTTTATTCTACTAGAATACATGCGAAATTCCAAATATATATATACCAACGCATATAGACAATCCAAAAATTTGAGAGAATACAACTCGAATGATCCCAAAAAAAATAAATTACCCGGCTATTCGAGGATATAACCATATATATGACACTTCTATAAATTATTCAATAGTAAAAGATCCAAAATTAGTAGTCCGATGCACATATTACTATTTTAGCCTTAGTATAAATGCTTATGAATATCCTAAGTTAAAGGATATATGAGATTAACTTTTCAATAAAATATAAAACAATATTGGGACATGATATTCTGAAATTTTATATATAAACCTTCGATTGGATTTCCTATGATGATTTTATGGAGAAAAGAATAACAATATGTATAGAAGAAATAATAACATTGAACTTGCATCAAATTCTTATGTTTTAAAATTCTGCATCCTAAAGAGGCCTTTAACAATTTTGTTTTCTTATGATATAAAATGTAGTAGTCACAGTAGAATATCAAAAACATAAGTTTTCCTACATTTCCAAAACAATAAAGGCGGTGCCCTCCCATTTGCGAGGGCCACTCCTCTAGTGGGTTTAATGGCGGTGCCGATGCCATCTCGTCATTGACCTCGCTGGGAGGTCCATGTGATAAAATCAGGGGATTTTTCATTTTCTATCAGGAACATATGATACGTTTTTGCATCGGACTCTTAAATATCGTCCATCGTACTGCTTTTAACCCCTTCGTCCATTGGCACCGAACACACAACAGGCAGCCCTAGAGGAGACGAGGCAGCATGAAGTAGAGGATGATCGCCATCATTAACCTGCCCTTGAATGACCTGTCCATCAACGGTGTGGCAATCCCTTCATCTCCGCTTACCTTGTTACATGATGTGGCATTCATAGTACACAATCATTGTAAGTGTAATGTTCTCAGTGGTTTGATTTGAACGCCATAATTGTATATCAACCCGTTGCAATGTATGGGCCCTTTTGCTAGCGTTGACTTGATGCAGATTGCCCGCGGAGTCTCTTCTAGATTTACCTTCAACATGTTGTACACATCAAATATGAGAGAGATAGACAACATAATGGGATAGGGAGAGACACATAGCGTAATGGACATCGAAGAAAAAAAATGTGACAGCCCGTGGCAATGCAAGGACATTCAGCTAGTGTATGTAGTGCTAGTAATTTTGGAGATCTCAAACATCAATTTTCTCCTATGTATGTATATATGTATGTTCTCTACACACGATCATCTTGGACGGAGGAGGAGGTCCTTGTGGTGAGGGAGGGCCTCATCTTGATGATGTGCTCGCTGTCAGTGACACCCATCTTCTTGGCCGACATGCTGGCCTCGAAGAACCGCCTCATGGCGCTCCTCATGTAGGAGGTTCCTTCCCTCACGTTCATTCTCTCCTTGATCCTTTCCTGCAGGCTGCTTAGCCGGTGGTGCCCATTCAGCACCGCCGCCAGCTGCACGATCTCTTGCTGGAACGAGCTTAGCTTTGCCTCCTCATTCGCCTCCATCTGCCGGATCCTCTTCGGCATCGGGAGTTGTTCTACATATGATAATGGAACGATAGATAATCAAATTAACCTAGGTGCAAAATCATATCAACTGTGTCTGGTACTGAACAAACTTCTAGACATTACGATGTTGTTGTCTTATAATATACTCTCTCCGTCTCATAATATAAGACCATTTTGTAAGCTATGACTCCGTCTCATAATATAAAACAATTTTGCTAACATGCTTGTAAAATGGTTTTAGATTATGGGACGAAGGAAGTACTTCCTCCATTTCAAAATGGATGGTCTAAGTTTGTATTAATTTTATATTAAAGTTAGTACAAAGTTGAGTCATCTATTTTAAAACGGAGGGAGTAGTATGTAAATCAAAAACATTTGTCCTACCTGGGCAATCTGTCCTTGGCTCGGTTCTTGTTTGCACAACGCCTTCGAAGGTCCCGGCCCATGCATCCCTTTTGGTCAGGAAATCCTGTGGCAGGTTGAATAGTTTCTTTACGGTCGCGGGGATCGATGAATGCTCGTATTGTGATGTTGGGGTTGGACTTCCGTTCGGCCCGTGGACAACTAAAAGATTAAAAAAAAATTACTCCCTTCAGTCCTTTTTACTCCGTATATAAAAATTGTCTGAAATCAAACTTCATAAAGTTTGACCATATTTATATGAAAAAGTATCAACATCTAGCATGCTAAAGTTATACAATATGAAAATTTAAGTCATGACACATCTATTGATATTGGTTTCATGTTGTGAATGTTGGTATTTTTTTATAAAGTGAACCAAACTTTACGAGGCTTGACTTTAGACAAATTTTATATATGAATTAAAAAGGACAGGAGAGAGTATTATACTAAAACAACATAGAGTGAGCAATAAGCACTGTAGTAACTAGCATTCAGTGTCCGCCAACTGACCTGTTCCCTTCTCGATCACGGGGAGATCATGATGGCCGGGACGCGCACACCCAGTCTGTTGAACGCGAAGTTATATGGCGGCGACCCGATGATATCGTCGGGGCTAGGCACGCCGTCGACCGGCGTGGGCACGTGGTCAAAGAACCCGCCGTGCTCGTCGTAGGTGAGGATCATGAGCGTCTCGTTCCACTGGGGGCTGGCGCGGAGCGTCTCGTAGACTTCCTTGACGAACATCTGGCCCTGGTAGACGTCGTGGGAGGGGTGGTCGTCGTTGGCTGGGTGCTCCTTGGAGTCCATGTACCGCTGCTCGACGACGGCGTAGTTTGGGAGGGAGCCGCAGCGGGCGTGCTCCCGGAACGCGTTGTGGAAGTGGTGGAAGTTGAGGATGTACTTGAGCTTGCGCAGATTGCGGTAGAAGAGCACCGTTGGCACGTCCTGGAAGTAGACACCGAACGAGAGGCCGGCGTCGTGGACGTTGTCGAAGATCGTCCTCTGCGGGTACCCCTTGGCCAGCGACCTGCAACATCGTGCAATGAGAATTACTCCCTCCGTTCCTAAATACTCACTCCGTCCGGAAATACTTGTCTTTGAAATGGATAAAATGGATGTATCTATACCTAAAATAAGTCTAGATACAACCATTTCGAGGACAAATATTTCCGGACGGAGAGATATTTGTCTTTCTAGAGATTTCTACAAGTGACTACATACAAAGCAAAATGGATGAATTTACATTCTAAAATATGTCTATATACATCTATATGTGGTAGTCCATTTGAAATCTCTAAAAAGACAAATATTTAAGAACGGAAAGAGTAATTTCGTTGTCATGTTCAGGTCCCAAAAGAGTCAAAGAGTGCTCTCCTCAGTTCAGATGAGAATAGCAATGTCGTTCTGGTTACTCAAAACAGCTTCCATCATTTTTTTTAAAACAAGGAAAAGCACATATGCTCTGAATTATGCAGTTTCGCACTCAATCCAGCCAATTGGGATGGGCTGTAACAAGGCACAAGGCACAGTAGAATTGTTGTTGGTTAGAGCTTGATCGTGGGTTCTGGAAGAGGAAGGAGCGCGCGTGTCGTTCTTGATACAGGTTTTCGCTTGCTTTATAGTATAAAGCAATATCATCTCACACGGTCGAATGATGCATGATGGTGAGGCAGTCTTTATATAATGTCGATCTCAGGAAACCCGATCACACAAGACGCGCGAAATTATGCTACTAACACAAATGATACAAAGAACTTAGTATAACGCCACGCTACGCCCTATATCATCTAAGCTCCGTGACAACACCCCAGGAGGGAGAACGGGGCCGAGCGTCGCCGCTGCCGAGTCCATACTAGATAAAGTTTTTCTTCCGAAATCTAGACACGCAGAGGAGCATAATGATGATGTCATTGTCTACGACAAAACACAGAGCTTTCTCTTGACAACTCCCCCATGCCACCACCAAGGGCGGCTGACCTCAATTCAAGGGTATTCAATTAAATACTCATTATTTTTGCCAAATACTAGGTATATATATTGTATAGATACTGTGTACGTATGAGGAAATGGAAAAACGAAACTGTACACTAAAAGCTGCAAGTTAAGCATTTCAGGCCAAAACTCCATGACTTGGCCCATTGGCCCCAGTGACTGTAGCGCACTCACGCAGACCATCAATCAGTTGATCAGATCAGACGGCCGGAGACGAACCGGCTAGGGCTATTGCCATCGCCTGCTCGGCGATCACACGTGTGCACCGCGGCGCCGACGGCACAACGAATCCATCCCCCGATCACATTGGTTTTGATCCCTGCAATTAGCAGCGGGCAGCAACCCACAGACATTAATTCAGTTTCAAAGCCACAACCCACGGATTCAGGTATAAGAGCAACTCCAATGGGGCGTCATATTTCATCTGCGGCCGTCTGTTTGGGTCGGCGCGAATTTTTGAGTCTGATTTGCATCGGCACGGACACAAGACGGACGCGCGCGCGCTCGCCCTCTTTCCTCACCGAGCCCGCTGGTCGGTGGCACATTGGATTCACACCCTCGCCCGCCTGCTACGTCGCCGACGCCGCCGACCATTTTTTCAGATAAAAATGGATACATAGATAATTCTAGCGTACACAAATAAAAAGAAAAGACCACTACTCGTCGATTTCTGACTCCGACTTGGTAATGTCTTCCTCCGATGTCTGAATGTAGGCGTCAGCATACGTCTCGTTTTCAAAATCCCAACCAGCCGTTTCTCGTAGCTTCAGTTTCAATTGAGCTGCCAGCTTCCGCAAACGCTTGTCCTCCCGATAGGCGGCTCGCTCCCTCCTTCTCGCGTCCCTCTCCGATCTCAATTGCTTGTAGAACTGGCGCTCGTCGACGATGTCTTGCGGGAAGCCTCCGCGCCACACCACCAAGGCTTCCACGTCCTTCTCTACAATGGCGAGGCGACGCTGCCGCCTCCGGTGGACACGACGATCCTCGTCGGTGAAAAGCCGCGGAAGATGTCGTGGTAACGATTCCGACAATAAGAGAGGGGTAGGATAAGGGAGCATGATCTATCGAGATGCATATGGGTGACACGGTGGTTTTAGCGAGTTCGGGTCTCTCATGGTGGAGATAACAACCCTACGTCTCGTGCTCCGGATTTTATCTAAGTATGTATCCGGAGATTACAATGTATGCGAGAGAGGAGAACGGATCCCCATGCCTGAGCTAAGTCCTGAGACTAGAAAGAGAGAGAGAGAGAGATGAAAAAAGAGAGCCCCCTCGTCTAGTGGTGGGGGGGGGGTATATAGAGTGCGCCACCCCCTCACCCCTTATGTTACACGGTGGAGCATCAATGCCATAATGCCTGCCCACTACAAAACCGTCATGCTGACTGTTGGTCTTTGCATATCCGAGTGAGTTACATGGTCGAGTGGAATGAGCTCGTCGAGTGAAGTGCCGTGCTCCGAGTGGTGATCGCCGCCCGAGTGACTTTCAAGTCGCGGTACATCTAGACGGCGATCTGGCCCAGGGGTCCAGTACAAAGTATACGGTGTCCATGGGTAGGGT
>NW_024115084.1:0-6413 GCF_003073215.2 Triticum urartu | reverse complement strand
ACCCCAACAAGAGGTTGGCAAGTTGCAATTCGTCAACAAAGGTCTTGCAATGAGTTTGATCCTCTTAATCAATTCTTCAGCCAAACCATTTTGTGTATGGACATATGGAACAGAGTGCTGAACTTCAATCCCCAAAGCCATGCAATAATCATTGAAAGCACGTGAGGAGAATTCTGCAGCATTGTCCATTCGCATTGATTTAATTCGACTTTCAGGATAATGGGCTTGCAACTTAATGACTTGCCTCATTATCTTGGCAAATGCATGATTTCGTGTGGATAGAAGACACACATGTGACCATCGTGTAGATGCGTCAATCAGAACCATGAAATACCGGAAAGGTCCAGATAATGGCTGAATGGGACCACAAATGTGTCCTTGAGTACGTTCAAGGAACTGAAGTGGTTCAGCTTGTATTTTGATGTGTGAGGGCCTCAAAATTAGCTTTCCCGTGGCACAAGATGTGCACACAAAATCAGAAGATTGAGGAAATTTTGACTCAAGCAAATTATGACCAATGAAATTGCTAGTAATTTTTCTCATCATCCCTATTCCAGGATGGCCTAGGCGATCATGCCAGGTTTGGAATGCGTTAACATTCTGAAAAATTACTTTGTATGCAACATGTTCCACGGGTTTGATGTACGTATAGTACAAACCGGACGATAGAGAAGGAATTTTCTCATGTACCTTTTTGCCATATCCGTCATCTTTAGTAAAGAGTAGATACTCCTCTTTGTTGTCTTCATGGGTTTCAATATGAAAACTATTTTTACGGATATCTCGATAACTGATCAGGGTACGTGCAGAATCGGGATACAGTAAAACATCCTCAATTGTCACATATGTACCACTTGGGAGGGTGAATATGACACGTCCAGTACCAACAATCACAGTATCGCGTCCAACGATAGTTAGAATATCTCCATTCGTCTTTTTCAGAGTTTGGAAATATTTCATCTCCCTCAGTATAGAGTTTGTGGCACCACTGTCCACAAGGCATAATTCCTCTTCCATCGGATTATCCCCGTAGAGAACGGCTGCGAGTGCTTCCTCTCTTCTCCTTTCTCTATTGCCTTTTGCTCTCGCTGACTGTTCTACGTGCGTGATAACGTGTTTTGAATCAGAATGATCGAATCTCTTGATCTATGGTTACAAGCCCCCTTTTATATGTCCCGAAGAGACACGACAATCCCTCGAGGAGGCGTCGGTTCCAGGAGATTGAAAGGAGGCGTCGGTTGCGGGACAAACCGCAACGACGGTTTGGGCAAGGGGAGATTTTCCCCTAATTACAGAATTATTTTTAACAGAATTTTTTAGTTAATCAGCCGCTAAATCAGTTAATCAATAAAAGTGAAGAATCTTTTTTGGGGGGATGGCTGAGATTCAAAAAATAGGGTATCTTGCCACTGAAAATTGGTGTTTTACCTTTTTGCAAACAACATTCCCTGATCCACTCATCTGCCCGTTTTGACTGCCAGTTTGAGCAAATACTACAGGGTAATTATAGGATGAAACAGCTTCAGATACTTGCTTAAATACTACTCCCGCAAAGTGTACCAAGGGAGTAATACAGGACGAGGACGGAGATAGTATAACAACAAAACATTTGTCATGCCGCAAAGTGCAGCTTCCGTTCCGACCATCAAAGCATTTTTGGGTTCATACTTCATCTGAAACATGATTACAAATAAAGCATTGAAGTGCTAGTGCCTAGTCACAAGCTTTCAGTTTATGGCCAAACAGTCCTACAATAATCATCTAAAAGATGTGAAGAAGTTCCCCTGGTTACCACAAGAATATGCAAAATCAAGAGAAATGCCGAAGGGCAAACCAGCAACACAATTGACAAGCATACAGCAACCAAGTAAGATGACTGGTTAATTTGCTTTATTGCACAAGTTCACTCCAGTGATGGACAACTCAACATTTGAGGCCTCAAAATAGGTTTGCAAGTCGCACTTGCTGCATTGCATATGCAACGGAAAGAGCAAAAGGGTACAACTAGAAGTGATTCTGAAAATGTTAAATCACTCTTGGTGGATTATAGAACATGGAAATTCCCACTGCTGCAATATTGGAGAAAGCTCCACCTTTAGTATCTGTGGGACAGCTTCTCCTGCTCCTTGTACCACATCGCATACCTACATGACATCAAGATAAACCAAGAATGTCAAATGGTTGGCAAAGCACGAGCCGTTTCGCTACTCAACTAACAGTAAAGGGACTTCAATTGTTTAAAGAATGCAAGCCCCTTGGTGAAAAAACAAAATATAATGCTTACAATAAAACATTGTCAATTATTGTGATAGGCTATCCAATGTGCTTCTAGTATTAATCAGGAGGTTTAAGAGTCCAAACTAATGAAGGTATGTGTTGTCACAAGTCGCAATCCCTTGTGAGGATTTCCTAGTGCTATGAGAAGAAGGAGATGTACACATCGAAAGGACGATCAGAATACTTGTGGTTGCGAGTTCTGACCAAAGAATCAAACCCAAATTGAATGCTCTATAGGGGGCAACCTTCAAAGCAAGAGCATTTTGATACTCAGTTTCATGTGTTAACTTGAAATTGATGCAAATGTAATGGTTCCATAAAAGCTTAAGATCCACTTGTGCAAAGGTATATAGATTCAAATTTCAAATCACTGAACGGCTTGCAAGAACATTAGGCTGATGTGATTATCCATACAAGATGCTACAGAATCTCATGAGCCAGAAGCTACAACTAAAGGTTGCAGGATTCCCTGTGAACTCTGTTAAGAATAATCGCAAAGCGCGCCCAAGCGGGTTTCGACAGTCAGTTCCGCAACAACAGTCAAGTTAACCAAATCCCATATAACATCCCATTTTCTAAACGTACATTAACCAACAAAATAAGTACTATGCGCAGACCAAAGAGTTTGATCAACTATATCATGGCGAAGGATACGGGCTGTCGGATGTTTCTCCCAGTGCACAAACCAATTGTACAGTCACCAGTCTAATTCCCATGTCAATTCAATCCCCACCAATTGCATTGAATCAACCAGGCATGAAATTCCGCTGCCATTTCAATTCCCATTCCTCCAAGAAGAATTTTTTTCCCGCACAAACCAATTGCATTGAATTGGCTAGGTCGAAATCTCCCCTGACATTTCATTCCCCATTTCCCGCAAACCATCCCTAGCCTATCCGGTCAACGTGGTGCATTCGAGATACATCTGGTGGTTTCTAAAGGTAAACGTGCACATAGCACATCGAATCTGCGCGACGGCTCTAACGAAATCGGACAATCGATTGAGCCCCAAACCGGATCTCGCAGCCAACCGAGAACCACAGGCGACCTACGCAACCCTAGATCAGCCCGACCAGGCGCATCCACAGGGATCGTTCGCGGAAGAGGATGGGAGAGGGAGGGACGTACTGGTAGGTGCCGACGACGGGGGTGATGAGGAGCGTGGCGGAGATCCAGTTCTCGGAGACCTTGTGGTGGATCTTGGTGGTGATGTCCTTCCACAGGCCCGGCATCACCTGCTGCTGGAACGGCGACAGCGCGTACACCACCGCCTTCATCCGCACCGGCATCTTCCCCATCTTTCGCCTCGCCGCTTCTCCTTCTTCCTCGGTGTGGTCGCTCCGGCTCTGATCAACCTCAGGACGGTGGGGTGGGTGGGTGGCTTCTGGGTCGTTCGTTCCACGGCTTAGGGTTCGGTTTATAGGACAGCTGCGGTTGGGCCCCGAGCCCATTTGGGGAGTACGGGCGCGGCGTTTTGGACGGAGTGTAAATAATGGGGCCGGCCCAGTTAGAAAGAAGAAGAAGAAGAAGAAGAAGAAGAAGAAGAAGAAGAAACAAAGGGAAAATAGCAGTCTTTTTTTTAACATAAGGGAAAAGAGCAGTCGGCTGATCATAGACCAGCCTCGCAAGGGTCACTTTGGGTGGGCTGGGAGCGTACCACTTGACACGCTCTCAGTCCCGCCACCGTCGCGCTGGGTGATTCCTTCGGATTTTATTTTATTTTTGTATGCATTTTCAGCTTTTAGATGGTTTTTCGGGTTTTTCGGCTCTTCGGTTTTTCTCCGGTTCTTCTTAGATTTTGGAGGGATTTTTTCAACAATTTACATGAAGAAATACGTTTTCTTTTTTTCTTTCGCGAGAGGCACGGATTTACTTCTCGTAAAGGCACAAAATTGCTTTTGTAAGAGGCAAAGTTGTGCCTCTTGAAAAAAAAGAAAAAACAAGTTTTTTTCTTCCGCGAGAGGTACGGATTACTTCTTGTGAAGGCACGGATTTTCTTCTGCGAAAGGCAAAGTTTTGCCTCTCGATTTTTTTTCTTTTTTCCCTTCCGTGAGAGGCTAGGATTTACTTCATGTGGATGCATGGATTTGCTTTCGCAAGAGGCATAGTCGTGCCTCTCAGAAATGGGAAAATGTGTTTTCTTTTGTTTTCCTTCCGCAAGAGGCACGAATTTAGTTAGGTGGAGGCATGGATTTGCTTTCGCAAGAGGCACAGTCCTCGAAAGGCACGGATTTGTTTCCGCGAGAGGCATAGTCGTGCCCCTCGAAAAAGGAAAAAACACATTTTTTTTCTTCTGTGAGAGGTACGGTTTTACTTCTCATGGAGGCACAGATTTGCTTCCGTGAGAGGCACAGCCATGCCTCTTTGAAAATGGAATAAAACGTGTTTTTCCTTCCACGAGAGGCACATATTTACTTCTCATGGAGGTACGGATTTGCTTCCGCGAGAGGCATAGTTGTGCCACTTTGGAAAGGGAAAAAACGTGCTCCTGGTTCAGGTTTTTTCGTTAAAAAAAAGTTTATCAAAACCTATCAATGGGTTCTATTTTTGAAGATCTCGACGCGAGGAATCCAATTGTGAAAATGGTTCGAGATTGGACGTACAGTTTAAGAGATAAAACATTTTGATTTTTTTTGAAATAGGATGCTTTATTACTTAAAATATTTAAGCATTACGCTTTGAATAAATGAATCTATGGAAAAGAGAAATCTCTTAGGTTGCGACAAGTGGCATGCATGCAGGGTGCCACTTGTCGCGACAAGAGGAGATGGGAGTGATCTTTGCAAAGAATACTCCTTAATTAGTGATTTTGAGAAGTTTGGAAGGAAGCAATCATGTAGATGTTAGAGCATCTACAACCACATAGAGCTAAAGCAGTGCTCATACATCGACGCGGATCAGTGAGCGGTCGTACCTCAAATATTTGTTCCCACATCCGGGTACCTCAGTTAGCAAACCCCAAATACATATTACACATGCATTTTAAAATTTTGATACGGCCAGACGTCCGACTACTATATCAATACATGTTATCGGACTACCAAAATTTGGCATGTTCTGCATACATACTAAGCTATGCACAACGATCATCCACACTTGCCCTTTTCAGCGCCCTTGGCGTATTTGTCATGGAAGTAGCAGTTGAAGACGCAGTATGGATCAAGCCAGATCTCCTCCTCGATGGAGCTGTTTGTAGGGATGCAGAGCGGCGCCCAATCCGCCCCGCTTCATAGTCAAAGTAGATCAAGTTAGTCATAATCCTCCCTGTTTTAGCTTTAGTTCAGTTTGAACTAAAAACCTGTTTTTGCGGGCTTATGCGGGATGCCCGCTTGCATCCCTAGCTGTCTGCCACATCACTGTCCTCCTCCTCATTGGGGGGGGGCAGTCCGGCATGGTATAGACCGCTCAAACTTACACCCAGGCAAGGGCGCGCATGTTCCTCCTCTGCCGCTTTTGGAAGATGTGGACATGGATGGCTTCCTCTTCCGCGACAGCACGCCACGCCGCATCCGCATCCGCTGCCTCCACCACATTGGCAATGATACAGGCCTCGCGCTCCCGCCCCCTCTGCTTGTTGCGACAGGCACACCGGTCTCTATAACCCTCGTACTCCTCCAGACCAGGGAAGGTGTTGGGGAACGTAGTAATTTCAAAAAATTTCCTGCGCACACGCAAGATCATGGTGATGCATAGCAACGAGAGGGGAGAGTGTTGTCCACATACCCTTGTAGACCGAAAGTGGAAGCGTTAGCACAACGCGGTTGATGTAGTCGTACGTCTTCACGATCCGACCGATCAAGTACCGAACGTATGGCACCTCCGAGTTCAGCACACGTTCAGCCCGATGACGTCCCTCGAACTCCGATCCAGCCGAGTGTTGAGGGAGAGTTTCATCAGCACGACGGCGTGGTGACGATGTTGATGTTGTACCGACGCAGGGCTTCGCCTAAGCACCGCTACAGTATTATCGAGGTGGACTATGGTGGAGGGGGGCACCGCACACGGCTAAGAGATCAAGAGATCAATTGTTGTGTCTCTGGGGTGCCCCCTGCCCCCGTATATAAAGGAGCAAGGGGGTGCGGTCGGCCATAGGAGGAGGCGCGCCGGAGGAGTCCTACTCCCGCCGGGAGTAGGAC
>NW_024115083.1:0-12865 GCF_003073215.2 Triticum urartu | reverse complement strand
CGGGACGGTCGCGGCGGCGACGAATGTCGGTGCGCCTCCGTTTCCTCGGCCTCCAAGGACCCGGGCGCCGGATTTGTTCTCGCCTGACCAGCCTCGGTATCCAGCTCCCTACAGCCACCGCCGGCGTTGACTCCCAAGGTTCGATCCGCCTCTCGCCTTTCCTCTTTCGATTCATCCCGTTGATTTGTGTGCGATCGATTTGCGTTTTTTACAATTCCAAATAGCAGGCGAGGATGACGATGACGCCAAAGATGACGAGGCCCCGAGCTCGAGCACGACCACTACGATGCACTGCACAAAGGCCCCTGCTTCCTGCCTGCCCTTCCCTTTGCTTGGGTAGCTCCTCCCTCTCCCTCTCCTTCAAAGAACTAATATTTAGTTTCATTGCTTTTGTGTGTGCAAACGTTTTGACCGCCTCCATATGGCTGTTTATGTAGAAGATAGCTCTCTCCAGATGTTGTTCCTGTCCTTCTCCTTGGTTGTTGAGCGCTACACTGTCAGGCCTCGATATATACCTGTCATAAGTTCAGTTAAGTCGCGGGTAACGATTCAGTTATCCAACGGCTAGGATCAAATAGGTGGCGATCATCTCGACCGTTGGGCGTTATTACCGTTGTAACAGTTACTGTTCTTACCGTTCGGGTTAAAACCCCTCCCTATAACTAGCCGGGTTGTGGCTGGAACGAATATGCTTTTGGATGAATTCCCTCAACGCCGTCATGGCTAATATACTGGAACCCTAGCGTTCCTCTTACCTACACAAGATCCTACCAATTCCTTTACAAATTCATAGATAGATCCAAAATTACTGTCCGGGTCCTAACAAATTGGTAATCAGAGCATAGGTTTCTTCCTCGGCCAAGCAATTTTTCCAGAGAGAGAGTAATCCCACCCAATTCCCTCCCTAAGTGTCGATCGGGATCAAATTGAGCAGAGGCGACATCGGCAGCGGCGAGCGGTACCGGGGCGGCGTTGGAGGCGGCGATCATTCGGGCACAGATCGGCCGAGCGGGAGCGGTTGGTTGAGCACATCGCTCAGTCGGTAAAATCCCGCGTTCCAGCTCTGATCCGTGTGTCAAGGAGGCGTGGATTGTGGCGGCGGCAGGATCTGAGGTGAGATTCGGGTTGCTGGTCCATACAGTGGTAAAATTCCTCTTTTTCGCTTCAGATCTAGAGATGGGGCGCGCGAAGACAATCGATGAGGCGGATCTTCAGGAGGTTCTCTCTTTGCGCAAGGATTTCGGAGTTCTGCAGCAAGATAACATCCAGATGCAGAACCAGGTGTCAAAATTGCAAGAGGACGTACAAGTTATTGGAGCCAAGCAGGGGCAGATCTTTGAAACAGTGGGTACAGTTGAACAAGTTGTGCGTGATTTGAGCAAGCAATTGGCGACGATCAGCACTGTTCTGACAACTTTGGTGAAAGCAACTCAACCTGCAGCCCAGCAAGACATGCCATCTAGTTCAACACAAGTGGCCAAATCTCCTACTCTGCATAGGGAGCAGACAGAGGAACAAACAGCTAGGATTGAGCAACTGAAACAACAGTTAGCAACAAAGAAGGAAAAGACTAAGCAGTTGGAAGAGATTTAGTTGCAGAACCTACCTCCTATCAGAACAAACAGAGCTACTGTACCTCCTGGTTATGGTCAGCAAGGGAGAGCTGAAAATGCCAGTACAATAGGAACTCCAGTTACTGCCAGAGAGAGGGCAAACACACCTGCATTTAATCAGTATTTTCATCAGAATAGAGACAGGCAATTATGGCAGGGTTATTACAGGACCTATGAGCAGAATATGCAAGCCCAGTTTATGAAATCAATGACCAAAGGCCCCAGGATGGATTTTCCTAGATTTGCTGGAACAGACCCAGTAGGTTGGATAAGACAATGTAACAAGTATTTTCAAATGGTTGGAGCTCCAGAAGAGTACAAAGTCTCACTAGCTCAAATGTATATAGTAGATGAAGCAGATGTGTGGCTTAGGAGATCTGGTCTACTGAAGAAACAACTCAATTGGAAACAGTTTGGAGCTGAAGTGATTAAAAGATTTTCTGACAAGGGCTCTTATGACTTGACAGAAAAATTTAATTCAGTCAAACAGTTACACTGTCTCTGAATATACAAAAATCTTTGAGGATTTGATGGCTGATGTGCAAGAGGAAAACCCTGAGCTGGGAGAGCTCTGGTTTCTCAGATGTTATGTCAATGGACTAAGAGATGGAATTAAGTTTCAGATTAGACCTCTCAGGCCACAAACATTAACAGATGCTTATTGCATGGCCAAGGATATAGAACCAAACCACCCACATGTAGCAACTGTTGTTAAGAAACAAGGCACCTCCTACAACAATTTTTACCAGAAATCCAATGGAACAATGCAGAACAAGTTCAGCGCAGTGGAAACACAACAACAAATTCCAGTGCGACAAGCTGAAACAACAGCTAACACTACACAAAAAATCAGGAAAGTGGGAGAGTGTTGGAGGTGTGGAGATAAATAGGTGCATGGACACAAATGCAAGTTAATTCCCAACATTCACTTGCTGCAACAGGATGATCCAGAACAAATTATAATTGATCAAGAAGAAATACAACAAGACCAGCAAGAGAATACAGAGGAAGGGGAACAAGCAATGTTCATTTCTGCTCATGCAATTGGACATCAATTAGCAGTTCCAACTCCTACTGCTATAATATACATTAATGGCAAAAGAGCAGTAGCCTTACTTGATTCTGGTAGTACATCCTCTTTCAATAACCAGGATTTTGCTGTTAAGGCCAACTGCCAGCTGTTACCTGTCAAGGGCAGAACAATAGCTAGCAGGAGGAGAAAAATTACTATCTACAGCAGTGGTTCCAAACTGTGAATTCCATATGGCAAAATTGAAGTTAACTCACAACTTCAGAGTGTTATCACTACCAAGCCATGATGTCATCCTGGGCTATGACTGGATGACTATAGTCAGTCCTGTCTCATTCAACATACCTGAGAAACAATTCAGTTTTACTATGGAAGGAAAACAGACTGTCACTACTGCAGTTTTCAACAACTCTGACAACATAAAAGAAGTGCCAGCTGAGGAAATGAATAAGCTGTTGGATAAGGGAGTAGAAGGGTTTTTGTTACAAGTGCATAATATACTGATGGAAGCACATGAAGGAACACCAACACCTCCTCAAATACAGAAACTACTATTACAGTATGCTGATCTATTTGAGGAACCAAAAGAACTACCACCCAAAATAGCTCTAGACCACACTATTCCATTAGTCCCTGGTGCCACTCCTCCTCATGTGAGACCATATAGAGTTCCCCAACATCAGAAGCAAGAAATGGATGATCAAATTCGAAAACTGTTAGCTGCAGACCTCATAAGGCACAGTCAAAGCCCCCTATGCAGCCCCAGTTCTGTTAGTCAAGAAAAAAGACAGTTCCATGAGGTTATGCACTGATTTTAGGAAACTAAATTCTATCACAGTAAAGAATAAGTTTCCAATACCAGTTATTGAGGACCTACTGGATGAATTACATGGAGCAACATATTTCTCAAAGATAGATCTGAGATCAGGTTACCACCAAATAAGAATGCATCCTAAAGATATACAGAAAACTGCATTCAGGACTTATTTGGGGCACTTTGAATATTTAGTGATGCCTTTTGGGTTGTCAAATGCTCCTGGAACATTCCAAGCACTGATGAATAGTATATTTGAACCCTATCTCAGGAAATTTGTGCTTGGCTTCTTTGATGATATATTAATATACAGCAAGAGCCTACAAGAGCACAAGGAACATCTGCAAATAGTGTTGCAATTACTGAAAGAGCACCAACTGTTTGCTAAAATGTCCAAATGTGTTTTTGCTGTGCAGCAAGTGGAGTATCTGGGACACATCATTTCTGTGAAAGGAGTAGCAACTGATACTAAGAAAATACTAGCTATTGCTGAGTGGCCAACACCAGACTCTGTTACTAAATTGAGAAGTTTCTTGGGCCTAGCAGGCTACTATAGAAGATTTATAAAAGGGTATGGCATGATCTGCAGACCATTACATGATCTTCTCAAGAAAGGGCAATTCTCATGGAAATAGGAACATGATCAAGCATTTGCACACCTACAAAAAGCACTAACAACAGCTCCTGTACTAGCCCTACCAAACTTCTCTCTTCCATTTGTATTGGAGACAGATGCTTCAGGGAAAGGAATAGGAGCAGTTTTAATGCAGCAGGGCAGATCAATTGCATACTACAGTTCTTCTCTTTGCCCTAGAAATGCAGCATTGTCCACCTATGAAAAGGAAGCTCTTGCTATCTTGGAAGCATTGAAGAAGTGGAGGCACTATCTACTTGGAAATGAGTTAATCATTAAAATAGATCAACAATCATTAAAGTTCATTACTGATCAAAATATTACAGAAGGAGTACAACACAAACTAATGATGAAACTCTTGGAATTTAATTTCGAAATTCAGTACAAGAAAGGAAGTGAAAATAGAGTTGTAGATGCTCTTTCAAGAGTACTCCCAAGTTGTTTAGCTATGTCTGCTGTCACACCTGTTTGGGAAGAAGATCTCATTTCCAGTTACCAGAATGATCCAGTTTCTCAACAATTAATGGAACAATTGCTTCTCAAACAACCATCTGCTGACTCTGAGTATACCATCCATGCTGGAATTATCAGGTATAAGGGAAAAATACTGGTTGGCAATAATGTTGCCTTAAGAACTAAGTTAATTCAAGCATTACATAGTTCACCTGTGGGAGGACACTTAGGAGTGAGAGCCACATACCAGAGGATCAAGAATATATTTTATTGGCCTGGTCTCAAGCAAGAGGTGGAAAAGTTCACTGCTGCATGCCCTATCTGCCAGAGAGCAAAGACTGAACACTGCTTACAACCTGGTCTCTTGGATCCACTACCTGTGGCTGATATGGCCTGGCAGCATGTCACAATGGATTTCATTGAAGGGTTGCCCAATTCCCAAGGAAAGGAGGTCATAATGGTGGTGGTGGATAGGTTTACTAAATATGCTCATTTCATTCCATTGGCACACCCCTATTCTGTCTTAACTATTGCCCAGGCATTTGTGGATCAGATCATTAGATTGCATGGACCTCCTTAGTTGATCATCTCAGACAGAGACAGAATATTCACAAGTAAACTATGGAGAGACATCTTTCAGGCCTTAAAAGTGGAGCTGAGATACAGCACAGCCTACCATCCACAAACTGATGGGCAGATAGAAAGAGTAAACCAGTGTCTTGAAACATATCTGAGGTGCATGACCACAAATGAACCAACAAAGTGGATGTCTTGGCTGCCCCTGGCAGAGTACTGGTACAATTCTACATATCACACTGCTTTGAAAATGTCCCCCTTTCAAGCTCTCTATGGATTTTCACCTCCTCTAATTAGTGAGCTAGCAATTCCTGGTCCAGAAGACACAGAGGCTCAAAAATTCCTCTCCTCTAAGCAACACATGTTGGAGCAAATAAAGGAAAACTTGCACAAGGCACAACATAGAATGAAGCACTATGCTGATATGAAGAGGGTGGAAAGAACATTTGAAGTGGGAGACATGGTCTATCTGAAAATGGCACCATACAGGTTAGCTGCATTTGGGTTCAGAGGAGCCCTCAAACTGCAAAACAAGTTCTATGGGCCGTTCATGATCACTCAGAAAATTGGCAAATATGCTTACAAGTTGCAATTCTCTGAGGAAGTAAAAAATACATCCAGTGTTCCATGTGAGCCAGCTCAAGAAGCACATTGGACCAAAATCAATCCCCAGCCCTTATCTCCCAATGGTCAATGAAGATGGCACTATAAAAACTGGGCCAGCTGAAGTTTTGCAAGTTAGGCAAGTGCCTCGACACAACATTCCAGTGGTTCAGTGGTTCATTCAGTGGCAAAACTTATCTCCAGCAGAAGTAACATGGGAAGATGCAGATTTCATCAAATATGCATTCCCGGAGTTCTTCCAGGAAACCACTCAAGCTTGGCATGCGGCAGAAAGAACAACGTGAGGACACATTGTGTCTTAAGGGGGGAGCAATGTCAGGCCTCGATATATACCTGTCATAAGTTCAGTTAAGTCGCGGGTAACGATCCAGTTATCCAACGGCTAGGATCAAATAGGTGGCGATCATCTCGACCGTTGGGCGTTATTACCGTTGTAACAGTTACTGTTCTTACCGTTCGGGTTAAAACCCCTCCCTATAACTAGCCGGGTTGTGGCTGGAACGAATATGCTTTTGGATGAATTCCCTCAACGCCGTCATGGCTAATATACTGGAACCCTAGCATTCCTCTTACCTACACAAGATCCTACCAATTTCCTTTACAAATTCATAGATAGATCCAAAATTACTGTTCGGGTCCTAACATACACTCACTCATGTATGTAGGTTGAGTCCAAGCACAAGTAAGCACCATTATGTATGCTGAAAGACGACTCTGTTCAAATATTCTTTTTCTATCCTGGTTTGTCGATTTGTGTGTGATTGATTTCCGTTTTTTCCAATTTCAAATAGTAGGCGAGAAGACGACGGTGACGCAGAGGAGGACGAGGACCCGCGCTCCAGCCCGACCACGACTATGCACCGCACGGTCCCTACTTCCTGGCTATCGCCAATTGCCCCCTTCCCTTTACAGTACTACTCTATTTATTTTCATTGCTTTTCACCCAGTTTTGCACACTTTCTGGCCCTTCCCTTTTTTGTGTGCAAATGTTCTGATCGCCTCCATATGGCTGTTTTCGTCCTCCTGCTCGTGCTGTCTCCATCCTCCTGCTCAAGTCGTCGTCGTCGCCTCCCATCCTTCATGGCCTGCGTGTGTGCGCCCACTGTTGGAGGACGACGTTGAACATGAAGCGGAGCCCAGCCGAAGCGGTCTGACGCGGTGGTCGTGGCCAATGAGCAGTGGTCGATGCCATGGAGCAGGGGCCCTCGGTCGCCTGCACATCGGCTGCGTTCTGAACTAATGCTTTCTGCAACTGCAATGTTCCCCTTCACATTGTATCTTGTGTAGGCAGAAGGAATGCAGCTCAGTGACGGCGTCGGCTACAACTGGATCGATGGCCTGAAGGCTTTTACTAAGAAGATGAAGAATGTTGTAGAATAGTGTCCATCAACAAAGTCTTACTACTACCGGTTTGAGAGGCTCTATCCTCAGGTGATTGATTACTTAAGAAGTATACTGAATTATGATATCCATCGATCTAATTTTGTATAGGAAGTTTGAAAAACTAAAGAATCTATGGTACATGATTTGATTTACTCATTTAGATTTTAGTAAATTGTGACCGGAAGTTTTTTTCACAAAACCAGTGCACCACCCTTTCTACACACATCATTCATGGATTGGCAGACTAAAGGTTCTATTCAACATCTTTGGTGGATTGCATAAATGGGCTAGAGTAAAAATAGACCAGAATTGTTATATGTGCTTAGGGAAGTGGGATTAGATCAAGATTTTTTTGACAAAATGAGAAATCAATGGCTCAAGGAGAGTAAGCCCAAAGAGATAAGTATTGTTTTCCTTTAGTAGCTTGCCGCATAATTCATTCAAACATATTTAGAGTGGAGCAGGAATATTCAAACAAGGAAATGTACACAATATCTGTTAGTATACATGTGACACTTTCCGTCTTTCGACTAATGATTGCCTCCTACCAGGTATCACTAATAGCACATTCATCACATCATTTGTGTAGCTCATTCTGGTGTAAGTCGGCCAATTTAGAAAAGATTTTAAAGCAGATTCATACAGGTTATAGAAGTCAGAGTCAAATGTTATAATAAGTGATTTGTTTGTGCATAATTTCTAATCGACCGTCTTCTAAGGATAAATGGAACTACTACCTTTCCTCTCTCCAATAAACTATTAGACCCTGCTTGTAACTATTTTTCATCTTGGTGTGATTTATAAGGGAGACCATCCCATTAGTTTTTTGTTATTACATGCTATGATGACCCCGATTCATTGATGTATAGTGGCGTATGTGGTCAATTACCTAATATGGTAGTATCACTTCTCCTGGTTTGCCTTGGTTTGAAATCTGACTTTTGGACTGATTGTAGTCAATCTGAATTAGTGAGTTTATTTTTTCCAACGGTCCATGTTCAGTTCTCTACATTATCATGCATTTTCTTTGGTTTAAAGATGTCATGATGTTCACCAAGGCAGAGAAGAAATGTTTTAAAGTTGTCCCTTCAATTGAAACAAGTATGACTTGGTCCTTAGTGCCTATGCAGACATGAAAACGGAAGGTCGAGAGGTTTAAATATGTCATGATGTTTACAATTGCGGATATCCTACTTCAGGTACTTGCCTGATAACTCACAATTTCAACACAGAAGTTACTAATCTGTAAGACATGCCCTCTCTCATTCAACGATGTCCTGAATTTTTCACACAAAGCTTTGTAATCTTGCCAAGTCACAAGAGAGCCAAGTAATCATGCGAATTTTCAGAGAACTTCAAGTGGCATGCCACCAGTTGCAATGGTGGTGATGTAGTGATAATTAATAAACCGCAGGCCTTCTAAATATGCTAAAGTTGCATATCTAAGAGCATATTATATTTCTCATAAACAACTGGAGTTAAGCTTCTATCCTCTTCCTGTCTTGAAGGAATTATCTGTTGAGTAAGCTACAGTCTCTTTGTTTGACTAGCTAGGCTGTGTTACATACATGTATAAGATGATGCTTCTGTGGCTATAACTGGTGCCTGCCGCGCTAAATAGGAAACACCCTATTAATTACCCACCTCAATTTCATTAGTGCGTCCGGCCTGTGAATTTTACCCCAGACTATAAATCCCCTCCAAACGAAACCCTATAGGTGTACTATGACTCTTAATAGTGTATCCTTGTAAAAGTCAGTGTGTTGGGTTTTTTTTTGGTGTGGTTAGAGAACTCAACTCCATTTGGAACGAGGGTTTGAGTTTTATTTTTCCTAAACCTTTGAGAGGCAGAGCCATGGAAATATTTTGTGCTCTCATTCCTCTGGATGGAAGCTCTAACTTTTCCTCTTTGTTTCCAATAAGCTACTTTCTTCGAGATTGTGCAATGAAGGATTTTGATGGTAAGGGATCGTAGAGCCTCGGGTGACTAGCATTAAGATAGAAAGGCTGTTGCCGCCCTTGTCCCTTGCTGCTGGGTTGCCACGGTGGCGTCAATCACTGGCTTATTTAGAACAATAGTTAGTGGATTTTGTGATAAGGGTGAGGGCCGAGAGTGAGAGGGACGGGGTTGGGATTGGTCTGTTGTATGCGTGAAATTATTTCCCTACTTCAGAAAATATGGCAAATTGCATTTCATTAGAGATTGATTTACAGCAAATTGCATGAGCAAGTGGTTCTTGCATTTTTCAGCAAGTCGTACGTTTTCTTGGTTATGACATAAGGGTAAATGTACTGGTTGGTTGCTTCAAGACTTAATAACAGACACTATGACAATGGCTCAAGAGATATCAGATCTACCTTCTTGGCTGGGGGCGTTATTGGTGGCGCATGTCTCGGTCCCCTTGATGGCCGTGGTGGATGGACATGAACACGAGGGGGGATCAGGGCGGAGAGCAGGGTGGTTGGCGGGGGACTCATCCTTGGCAGTTCATGGGAAAGTACGGTGTGAAGCAGAGGGGGCGCCATGGCGAAGGTGAGGTAGCCGTCATCCGGTCATCTGTACTCCTAATGTCTCAGTTGGTAGTCTCCGCTCACCGGTTAAATTTCGTCCCACCAACACCATTTTTTTCGTTCTCCCTCCCACCTCCCACTCCCAGCTATTCCCACCGGCTTTATTTTATGTGATCTGAATCTGAGTGAGTCTTAAATTTTGGTGCAGTGTGAAAGGAGGAAAATAGTTGCCGGAAAGCAGGTAGATCTACACCTTGAGAGATGGCATTTTGTGGTACATTGTTTAGGTAAGGATATTGTGCTTTCTTCTGAAAACTCAGGACTGTCGACAAGATTGAGTTGTGTTCCATTTTTAAAAAATTACTTAGAATCCTGCTTCTGGCAATACTACTATGAACTGGCATACCTCGTGATCATGAGAGGATGACAAGTTCATGATCCCCAAGAACGCCCTCATGTGCGGCTGCCGGTCGTCGGACAAGACATCTCTGACGACTTAGCCACACAGCGAACCAAAGTTCATCATGGGAGGATGTCACCTTGGACTGGAGCAACAGACGTCAAAAATTTACCAGGAAAAAAGGCTCACAAATAAGAGTGACCCAAACACAAATTGTCGTACGTTTGCAATTAAACTCTTAGTAGCAGCTTGATTCTTACTATTGTTACTTTGGTGGTGGGTATAATTAGTCATGTAGTAGCATCTTAGCTTCATCTTATTTCTTGAGAACATATCTAGCTATCAGATCTTCAAGAGTACACCATAAAAATTGAAACGCCTATCAGCTTCATAGAAGAAAGTTAGTCTTATGATAGAAGAAAGGCCCATCGGCCCTTACAGTGCCTAATTGGTTAGCGACTGCTTTTCAGGCTCAACTGATTACTGACTACTTCCAACAACATATGACTGACATGACCAACTAGAAGTAAATTTCGTTGTGATCAAGATGGTGCCTTTATTTTGGAAAACATGATTGAGATGGGTAGGCGCATGGGCATCTCACCGGAACAAATAGACAGACTGATTTCACTCATACACAGGTTGATTGTATTATACGGTCAACTCACGAAGTAGCCGGATACCTTTTGCTTGAAGTTTGAAAGCCATTAGCATGCTAAATTATATGGATGTGCTGGTCTTGACGTGTGTGCACGTACATTGTAAAATAAACTTGAGTAATGATTAATACCTTGTTTACTCTTTGTTTGCTTTACAGGTATTTGGAGTATCTATAATGTTTCAGAATTTCTCGAACTATGGTATCTCCATATCCATCTAATGAATCCCCCCCCCCTAAATTTCATTCAAGATGTCTTAAGGAGAAATTTGGTTTTTGGTGAACTGAAACAATATACCAATAAAAATTTAGCGCTTGGCTGTACATATGAATGTTAACTTTGTTAAAATAATTCTCCCTTTATAAGAGAAGATTTCTTAGTTCAAATATTTTTTTTGAAAAAATATAGTATTTTCCTGACAAACCTTTTGATTCCTCAACATCCATATCTCAGAAGGATAATAGTGGTGTGTTTATGTTGCTTTGGGTCTCTTATCACTCGGATCATTCATCAGAAAAATATTTAAAAAATAATTCTATTTTGACGTTTCCTTTGTGTTCATTGTTCCATCATAGTAGTTTAGGTTCACATGAAACCAGACCATATGTTTCAGTTTCACTCTTTGGACCATGATGGTGGTGTGCAAGGTGGACTAGATCGTAATGCTAAAAGAATCAATGGAGGTTATTGGATAGCTTTTAGATTCTCCAAAAAATAATCTAGCAGATGGATGATCCTATTATCACGTATGATGGTGGCGTGCAAGGAAATGGAGCAGCATGATGGTAGCTAATGCTGTTATTTTCACATGTAAGATGTATGAGCTTCAGTTTGTCATGCTATTATCATGTATAGTCAAAATGATTAGTTTAATCAGAATTTAGAGTTTCATTCTTAGTTCTCTGAAATATTGCTTTTATATGTAATTCCTGCAGAGTGTAGTATATTGGGAGCCAAGGCCGAGTAGCAAGCCATGTGTCACCGCAAGGACAGGAGCGAGATTTAATTAATTGTATTTGCAAGATTTGGTAGTCCCTTCTTGTTTTCCTGGTCATCTCACAGGTTTTATCACTTACATTTCCTTCTATGGTGGTCTGATCATTGTACTTTGGGACATTGTACTTTTAGGACGTAATGTGCACTTCTGGTTGTTGTTTTAAATTGCTCATGTCTTGATATGTCTTTCAAATTCTTGACATCTGCGCCAGTAGCCTAAACCTCCATGGCATGCTCCATCGGAGTATTTTGTTTGTTGCACAATTTTCAAGTGTGACCTTCCAATTTATTTTGTTGTAACTATAAGGTTTGGCACCTCAGATAAGTTCTCGAAATACCAATGTCATATTTCAATTAGAAAATAAGATTTAGTTTGATCATGCATGCAATTTTAATAACCCTACTTTGAGCTTTTATGTATTGGTTTAAATAGTTAAATCTTCTAGATTCTTTTGCATATTTTCTTGGAATTAAACTATGAGAGCATCTTAGTTTTCACTAAGTGATAAAATACATTTTCTATTTCCGTAATACAGGTCATTAGTTCTAAAATACATTTTCTATTTCCGTAATACAGGTCATTAGTGGTCACTTTTGATGGGTGCGATCTGTAGCATTTGATCCAGGGAACAAATGGTTTTGTCCTGGTTTTGCTGATAGGACAATAACGGTAAGCCCACATCCTGCATTCATTTCCTAGAAATTTAAGATGAATTCATGTATACATGCAAGTAGTTGATACAACAACCTATTAGTTACTCGGATGCTTTCTCTATTGGTGTCTGCATTTTTTAATGTTACATGCATCTATTTTTATTGGGATACAGATCGAAAGAGGCGCAGGCCTCCTGCCTGGGATCCTCCTAAACTACTCCTGGTCGTCGTCAGCGGGCAGCACGTAGTAGTAGGCACCTCCGGTGTAGTAGGAGTCGTCGTCGACGGTGGCGTCTGGCTCCTGGACTCCAGCATCTGGTTGCGACAACCCAGAATGAAAGGAAAGGGGGAAAAGGGGGAGAAAGCAACCGTGAGTACTCATCCAAAGTACTCGCAAGCAAGGAGCTACACTACATATGCATGGGTATCAAATGGAGTAAGGGTATCATATGTGGACTGAACTGCAGAATGCCAGAATAAGAGGGGGATAACTAATCCTTTCGAAGACTACGCTTCTG
>NW_024115082.1:0-45299 GCF_003073215.2 Triticum urartu | reverse complement strand
TAAAAGGGGCGGAGAAGCTCCGCATTCCAGGCTCGTGGCACATCAATCTGGCGATCGACATTATAGAGGTGATACGCTCCATTGTGGAGGACTCTGGTGACTATGAAGGGGCCTTCCCAAGTAGGAGCGAGTTTGTGTGGTTTCTGCTGATCCACTCGGAGGACTAAGTCTCCTTCTTGGAAGGCTCGACTCTTCACATTTCTAGCACGGAATCGACGCAAGTCTTGCTGATAGATGGTCGATCCGATCATGGCCATTTCTCTTTCTTCTTCCAGGAGGTCGACTGCATCCTGCCGGGCTTGTTCTGCTTCTTCTTCAGAGTAGAGCTCGACTCGAGGGGCGTTGTGAAGCATGTCACTCGGCAAAACTGCTTCGGCTCCGTAGACCAAAAAGAATGGGGTTATTCCGGTCGATCGGTTCGGGGTCGTCCTCAATCCCCAAAGAACTGATGGAAGCTCATCGACCCATGCACCTGCTGCGTGCTTGAGATCGCGCATCAACCGAGGTTTCAGTCCTTTGAGAATTAGACCGTTTGCTCTTTCCGCCTGTCCATTGGACTGAGGGTGAGCAACCGAAGCATAGTCGACTCGTGTGCCCTGAGAGGCGCAAAAGGCCCTGAATTTGTCAGAATCGAAGTTTGACCCATTGTCAGTGATGATGCTATGCGGAACTCCATATCTGAATATCAACTCTCTGATGAAACTGATAGCAGTGCAAGCATCAAGATTCTTGATAGGCTTAGCTTCAATCCATTTGGTGAACTTGTCGACTGCTACTAGCACATGAGTGAAGCCGCTCCTGCCCGTTTTCAGTGGTCCAACCATGTCCAGCCCCCAAACAGCGAAGGGCCAGACGAGTGGAATGGTTTTCAGAGCTGACGCGGGCTTGTGCGACATATTGGAGTAATACTGACATCCTTCACATTTGTCGACTATCTCTTTTGCCATTTCATTGGCCCTTGTCCAGTAAAATCCCGCTCGGTATGCTTTAGCCACAATGGTCCGAGAGGACGCATGATGACCACAGGTTCCCAAGTGGATAACATCAAGGATCATCTGACCTTCTTCTGGTGTTATACACTTCTGACTGACTCCAGTCGCGCTTTCCCTATACAACTGTCCCTTTATGACTGTAAAGGCCATGGATCGACGGACGATCTGTCAAGCCTCTTCTTCGTCCTCTGGGAGTTCTTTCCTTAGGATGTACACGATATAAGGTACTGTCCAGTCGGGAGTGATGACCAAGACTTCCATGATCAGGCCGACCACAGCTGGAACTTCAACTTCAGTCAGATCCGTGGCACTTTTTGGCTGCGGGGCCTCTTCAGTGAAGGGATCCTCCTGAACTGATGGTGTGTGGATGTGTTCCAAAAACACATTGCTGGGAATGGCCTCTCTTTTGGAACCTATTTTTGCCAAATCATCTACTTCTTGATTTTTTAGTCGGGGTATGTGATGAAGCTCTAACCCACTGAATTTCTTCTCCAGCTTTCTCACTACATTGCAATAACCAGTCATGGCTGGACTTCTGACATCCCATTCCTTCATCACCTGATTAACCACCAAATCTGAGTCGCCATAGACCATGAGGCGACGGACGCCGAGTGAAATGGCCATGCGCAACCCATATAAAAGTGCTTCATATTCCGCCTCGTTATTGGAGGAATCAAAGTGGATTTGAAGAACATATCTGAGCTTATCTCCTCGAGGGGAGACCAACACCACCCCGGCACCGGAACCATTCAACATTTTGGAACCGTCGAAGAACATGGTCTAATGCTCCGAGTGAACCTGAGTCGGCAGTTGCTGTTCAATCCACTCGGCGACGAAATCTGCTATTGCCTGGGACTTGATAGCTTTCTTTGCCTCGAACTTGATATCTAGAGGAAGGAGTTCAATCGCCCATTTTGCCACTCGACCAGTTGCATCTCTGTTATGCAGGATCTCTGATAACGGAGCGTCGCTGACGACTGTAATGGAATGATCAGAGAAGTAGTGAGCAACTTTCTTTGTGGTCATATAAATCCCATATACAAGCTTCTGATAATGAGGATATCTTTGCTTCGACGGGGTCAAAACTTCAGAAATATAATATACTGTGCGCTGAACTTTGAAGGCTTTTCCTTCTTCTTCCTGCTCGACCGTAAGTACTGTACTGACGACTTGTCCCGTGGCTGCGATGTAAAGCAGCAAAGGCTCCTTGCTGATTGGGGAAGCAAGCACCGGCTGGGTGGAGAGCAGAGCTTTGAGCTCTACAAACGCTGCATCAGCTTCGGGAGTCCACTCGAACTTGTCGGACTTCTTCATCAATCGGTAAAGAGGCAATGCCTTTTCACCGAGACGGGATATGAATCGACTTAAAGCGGCCAAGCAACCATTAAGGTTCTGGACGTCGTGCACTCGCACAGGACTTTTCATTCGGAGTATAGTACCGACTTTTTCTGGATTGGCGTCGATTCCCCGTTCGGAAACGAGAAAACCGAGTAATTTTCCGCCAGGAACTCCGAATGTGCACTTTGATGGATTAAGCTTGATATCATACCTCCTGAGATTGGCAAAGGTTTCAGCAAGGTTAGCCAGTAGGTCGGAACCCTTCCGCGACTTGATCACAATGTCATCCATGTATGCTTCCACATTCCGACTGATTTGAGTGAGCAAACACTTTTGAATCATCCGCATGAATGAGGCTCCGGCATTCTTGAGGCCGAACGGCATGGTAACATAACAGAAGCACCCGGATGGAGTGATGAAAGCTGTTTTGATCTCGTCAGGTCCATACAGACGGATCTAATGGTACCCGGAATAAGCGTCTAAAAAGGACAGTCGCTCACATCCCGCAGTCGAGTCGACTATCTAATCAATGCGGGGGAGAGGAAAATGATCTTTCGTGCAGGCCCGATTGATATGTTTAAAGTCAATGCACATGCGAAGTGACTTGTCCTTCTTGGGGACCATGACAACGTTGGCGAGCCACTCGGAGTGGTAGATTTCTCAGATGAACTCTGCTGCTAAGAGCTGAGCCACCTCTTCGCCAATAGACTTTCTCTTCTGGACGGCGGACCGTCGGAGATGTTCCTTGACAGGTTTTACTTTTGAGTTGACTCTTAGGCGGTGCTAAGCCAGCTCCCTGGGAACACCCGGCATGTCAGAAGGCTTCCATGCGAAAATGTCTCAGTTCTCATGGAGGAACTGGATGAGCGCTTCTTCCTATTTGGAGTCGAGTGTTGTTGAGATATGAGTTGGAGCAGCGCTGGGATCGGTCGGGTGGATGTGATCTGTCTTCGTTTCGCCAGACGACTGAAAAGCTGATTCTGTGGCGGGCTTCTTGGCTCGCAACAAATCACTCGGGTCAGCAGTCTTCTGGTATTCCTGCAGCTCCACCACCGCCATCGGAGCATCAGCGATCTTTGAACCTTTCTGAAAACATTCTTCCGCTTTCTTTCGATTGCCCGTAATAGTGATCACACCTTTGGGGCCAGGCATCTTCAACTTGAGATACACATAACATGGTCGGGCCATGAAGCGTGCATAAGCTGGCCTGCCCAAAATAGCATGATAGGCACTCTGGAAGTCTACAACTTCAAACATCAACTTTTCTTTGCGGTAATTCTTGGAATCACCGAAAACCACATCAAGAGCAATCTGGCCGAGTGATTCAGCCTTCTTCCCAGGAATGACTCCACGGAAACTCATGTTGCTGGTACTGAGTCTGGACATTGGAACGCCCATCCCTTTCAACGTCTCGGCATATAATATGTTCAAACCACTGCCACCATCCATCAAGAGTTTGGTCAGTCGAGTGCCTTCAACAACTGGGTCGACCACCAAAGCTTGCCTCCCAGGGGTGGCGATGTGCATTGGGTGATCGGACCAGTCGAATGTTATGGCAGTTTGAGACCACTTCAGGTAACTGGGTGTCGCTGGAGCAACCATATTCACCTCTCGGTTGATAACTTTCAGTCGACTTTTGCTTTCAACATCAGTAAAAATCATCAGGGTGGAATTGACCTAGGGGTATCCATCGTCACTATCTTCCTTGTCCTCAACTTTGTCCGACTCCTTTTCCTTATCTTTGGGCTGCTTGCCCTGGAACTGCTGGATCAAGAGTCAACACTATCGAGTGGTATTTTCAGGTAAATGAAATTACCCTCTTCATCTTTCTTGGTGTGGACGAGACATGGCAAATCCAACACATCATTTCCGTCCTGGTCTTTAACTTTCTTGGGGTTCCAAGGTCCTTTGGGTTTCCCTTTAAACTTTCCTTGGGTTACAGCCAAGGCTTCCCCAGGAGCAGCTGGCTCGGCTTTCCGCTTCTGTTTCTGTTTGGAATTTCCTCCGGTTTCTTGGGCGACTGACTTGAGCTTGCCACTCCTGAGTCGATCCTCATCTTCACCATTAGCGTACTTGGTGGCAATTTCCATCATCCAATTCAGAGACATATCTCCGGTCTGACCGAATTTCAGATTCAGTTCTCTGTACTTGACACCCTCTTTGAAGGCACAGACTGCTTGGTGCTCAGGCACATTCTCCACCGTGTGATGTAACGTGATCCATCTCTGGATGTAATCCCTTAAAGTTTCATTCGGCTTCTGCACGCAAGATCGCAGTTCCGTCAGCCCTGCCGGTCGCTTGCATGTTCCTTCAAATGTGGTGACAAACACTCGGGCGAGATCTTCCCAAGTGTAAATGCTGCTGGGTGCTAACTGGTTCAGCCACGCTCTGGCCGAGCCCTCCAACATGAGAAGCAGGTGCTTCATGGCCACTTCATCATTGCCGCCGCCAATCTGGATGGCCACTCGGTAGTCTTCAAGCCAAGTATCAGGCTTGGACTCACCAGTGAACTTGCTGATTCCAGTCGCCAACCTGAAGTTGGGAGGAATCACAGCGGCCCTGATGGCTCTACTAAAGCACTCTGGCCCCGAAACATGTGCTCTGCTGCTGGTAGGCGCGTCTCTGTCGTGACCTTCTCGGTGAGCTCTGTTCCTGTCGACCAAACCTTGAACGAGAATGGATCTCGCATCAAAGCCTGGCTCCCTGGAGTCGACTGGAATCCTTCGCCCAACACTACGAGGGGGCATGTGATCCTGCTATCAGGCACATACGACCCGCTCCTCGGGGGAGGGGTGGGCACTCGACGTCGATGATCACGATCGAATCGGTGATCATATTGCTCGTGGTTCCCGTGCTGATTACGCTGGTCTCCACATCCCTCACGCCTCGGGGGCGATCTTGGGCTATGAGCCGACTGGACTGTGTCTGCAGCAACGGATCTGCTATGAATCCTGTTCCGCGACTGAGAAACAGCGGAACTCTGGTCTCCTGCTGCCCGGAGTAACACTCTGATCTGCAGCAAGCCTCTGCCAGCCTCCGACTAGGATGGCTGAATCGACTCTGCTATACGGGCTGCAGCTGCTAAATTCTGAATCAGAATTCGATATACCTGCGGGGGCGGAAAGAGCTGACGTCGACTGGATTCGGGAACCCATTGTCGTGCACGCTCGTCGAGTGCTCGCTGGAGGTTCTCCAGTCGAGTGCGCTCGGCCAAGTTTGCCAGGCGCGCGTCCTCCAAGGCACGAGCCTCGGGGGTTTCTCCGACGATAGGAGTGTGCAGTGCATCCATGTTCCGGCGACGAAGTTCTTCTCTCTGCAGCGACGTGAGAGGCTCGGGGAGATATTCCTCATGGGGACGCGACGGGTCGCCTCCACCCGCGCCTCCGTCGGTGCGGGGAAAACCGGGAGGACTGGGCGGTCCATCGACCATCAGAACCTCCGCCGCCGGATCACTGCTATCGCACTCGGATGCGGTCTCTGCGGTGCCAGTCGACAGATCGAACAGGCCGTAGAGGGATTCATTGGGCTCGATCGCCGCGACTTGAGGGGTGGCCGACTGGCGTGCCACAGCGTGTCTCACCCACCGCTGAAGTCTCGACCGACCGGAGCACTTGCGCCGGCGGGAAACGAGGAGGGAGGACAGCACAGGGGCCGACCGGTAGGGGGTCGACAGTTGCCGCAAGAGAACGCCGCGGACGCACGCGCTAAAGTGCGTTGCCCCGCGGACAGGGAGTGCATCCACGTCGAGCGGAGCCTCCTGAAGCCAAGCGGAGTCGTCGGCGATGAACGTGAGCGCGCCGAGACGGATCTCGCGGCCCTCCACCAAAACTCCGCCGGAAACCATGATGATTCGGATCAGAAAAGATCGCAACTCCTCCAACAAATCGCTAAAACACCTGCCGCACGGTGGGCGCCAACTGTCATGGTTCTAAGTCTGACAGTAATGTAGGGGGGTAAGTATGGAGAGGCAAGATCTTAGCTATGGAGAAGTTGTAAGCACACGAGGTTTACGAATTCAGGCCCTTCTCGGAGGAAGTAATAGCCCTACATCTCGGAGCCTGGAGGCGGTCGACTAGATTATGCGCGTATGGTTTACAGGGGTGCGAACCCTTTACACTAAGGAGGGGGTGGCTTATATAGAGTTCGCCGGACCCCTCCGGCCCTCACTTATGCAGGGTTTTAAATACATTAAGGTCGGGCGTTACTGGTAACGCCCTTAATAAAGTGCTATGATGACCATAAAGGCCACTTAATAACCGACCGTTAGCATGCGGAGTGCCTTTAGGTCTCCTGGCCGTCGAGTGGTTTGGTCTTGGTCGAGTGATCGCTTCTTGGTTGAGTGTCTTCGAGTCTTTCGAGTGGAACACCTCCAAGTCGATTGAAAGGTGATTTCTTCTAGAGATGTCCTTGGGTAGGGCAGTTTGGACAGGTCCATGACCCTACCCTAGGTACATAGCTTCGTTAGTAACCACCGCGTGATACTAGAATAATGAAGCTGCCAAGCGCTCCCGGTACACCCAATACACTGGGTCATCACCGTGAGGGTAGAGTCGACGCCATACGCTTCTAAGAGGGTGTGGCGAAGTGTACGGTGCCAGCTCCAACTGACACACATACAGTACTGGAGCCATCTACACTCACAACCATTAGTCAGTTAGTAATAAAATAAACTATATGCATGCAATGCAACAACCAAAAGCACACAAGCACTACCGGCGCTCAGAGGTACTACCTACCATTTGAACTAACGTGTTAGCTGTCTAGCATGCCCTACAGTCAGCGCGACTCTGATGCCAACCGTTGTGGCACCCCGGCTCAAAGCGACCAGTTGGCCTTGCATTGCCAGCCCATAGATCATGTCTTATGGCAACACACAACAGATTGGTACAGAAATACAACCGCTTTATTGGTACTAGCGAAACATAGAGTTTGATATTACATCAAGTAGCGAGGCCAAGCGGCACACACGGTGCTACTGAACATATGTACATTATTTAGTAGACATGAACAGGGGCCTCGACATCACAAGACTACGCGGCAGCGGGACGGCGAGGTAGAAGGACTCCATCTCACAGGGACACCGATGTGGACACAGTCTAGACTGCGATGCGATATGCAACTCCAACTCCGATATGATTTCTCCTAAAACTGGCATGACATGCCAGGACAGTACATTGAATGTACTTGCAAGCTCACACAAACAAACAACAATGGAAAACAACAACAATGATATCTAAGAAGGTTTAATGCAAGAGTTCAACATGCTATTCATGAAGTGATTGTGCTCATAACAGGGCCTTTCTGACCCGCTTACCATCTTGGTTACCTCGTAACCACGAACCTCATCACATCAAGGTGATCACTTTTGGATCACAAACGAAACCATCCCGATGGTCTCAACAACTTCACCAACATAACCAGTGCCACAAGAATTCACTTAGTGTGCAAGTTCTAATACTTTTGTTGATCCACGGTGTGACCTACTATGAACTTGTGTCCATGACCGAGGACACGGCTATCGATGGGTTATACACACTCTGCAGAGGTTAGTACATTGTACCCACACCACGGAACCCATGGCCTCGGACTCCAATTCAGGTGGACCAATGGCGTTCCGACAGAACCAGTCTATTGCCATGACACTCTCCCGGCCACTCTGACCAACTCCCTTTGGGCTAAGTCATGGGTGGCCCCGATGCCACTCCGGACATCCAACGGCCACCGTCATAGCAAAACAATCATCCCAAACGGGGACATGGTACCAAAATAACTACGGGCTCCCAAGGTTGTATCTGCCTACCGGGCCAGGGTAGCACCAGCGCATAACCTTCCCTAGTTGGAGGCACCGGCGAGAGGCATAACAACAGACCGAGAAAGGGCCCCCTCATAAAGGCAAATGTGGTTGCACTTTAGGAAGCTCAATTCAGTGGCAACATGACTCGATCAACAACATGTTCAAGTTGGTTTATTATCAGGTTTCAACTTGCAAATAATTTTACCAAGTCATAGTATGCCATGAAAATGCAATGAACCACCATTTTAACATAATCCCGATATGAACTAGCTCAAGCATAACATCACATTGCCCTACTACATAGACTTACTTATTCAACTAAAATGCTACTGATGAAAGAACAATATACCATGAACATGAAACTAGCATCAAATAACTTTATATGAATTTTCTATATGCATTTAAAATAATCACATTCAAGTGAAAACCATAGTTATTGAAATAACATTCTTGCAAATATTTGTGATGGCTTGCCTTAGTGCAAAGGAGGGTCACACTCCCTCTAGTGATTTTCAAGGCAAGTTTCTTCCTCTGAAAATAATTAAAATAGCAAAAGAAAATGTCACATAACACTGTTTAATTCAGCAGAAAATAATCACAGCAAGCAAAAATATCATCTTTTGCATGTTAATAGAAAATTTCAACACAAAACCAATGCAAAAAGAATCATGTCATTTGGACTTATAGAACAGAATTTATAGCTTGTCAAAGTTTGGTTAATTTTCTGAATTAAATTTGATTTTTAGAAAAAAAATCAGAGAGGGGTGACGTCGAAGGTGTATTCTGGTGAATACGCCTCCACTCGTACCGCTTTGGGCGCGAGTGGAGAGGCTGACAATGGGCCCTGCTCGTCAGGTTTTGAGGGAGGGGAAGAGAACAGAGGACGGCAGCTCGTAGCTGGGGCTCTCTTCGGCAAGGAGGACACGACGGTCGTCGTGGAAGGGAGGGATCGAGAGAGGAGGTCCTGGCGCACCTGCTCATACCTGAAACATGGCGACAGGTGTTCAGAAGAGGTCGGCGTAGTCATCTCCAGCGGCTGCAGTGGGCGGAGCTCGTCGGAGAGGAAGACAACGGCGTCCTGAGGTTGTTCCAGTGGCTGCAGTGGCACTAGCTAGGACTAGTGGACCACCAGGAACACGCCTGAGCAGTCGGTGGAGCTCGAGAGGCAGTGGAGTGGGAGGGGCAGAGGAAGGGGGTCACCGGCGAGCTCAGGAGGGGAACGGCGGCCAGAGGCCTACCCTGCCGGGCCGCGGCTATCTAGGAGGGTTGTGGATGTAGAGGAGCGTGGTGATGAGGAGAAATGAGCTCGGGGGGTCCTACATATAGGCGGAGCCGAGGCGGGGATCGAGAGCTCGCCGGACGCTCTGGAAGCGGCGCACGGCGACGAGAGGTGCCAGTGAAAGAGGGGGAAGCATCCACGACTCATGCGGCCATGGTGGGAGGACGGGGACGAGCACCAGGCACGGGTGGAGACGAGCATAGGGGCACGGGCGCACTGTGCACTTGGCCGCGTCGTGCCCATGCTCGCTGCGGCGAACTCCGGCATCGGCGAGCGGTAGGGAGAGGTCAAGGGCAATGAGTCGAGGTAGCATGCGCTTGGTGGCGATCTGGTTTGTCCTCGGGCGAGCGCACGAGCGAAACGGAGACGTCGGCGACACTCGGAGCGCGTCGAGTAGCTGTCTGGAACTATGTCCACACGCGGTCACCGGGTGAACTCTGGCATCACGTGACGCCAAGCATTAAATTCATGTCTGGGGTGTTGTCTTTGCAAGGATAGGTCGATCCAAGCATCTAAGTTAAGCACAGGTCGACTGGGTGAGACTGTAGCCTCTTGGCAAGTTTCTAGACAGGAACTTTGGAGCATAATAGAGAAGAATCTAGAGAGAGTTAAGAGCTGAGTTTTGGTGGTTAAGGGTTACACTGCTAGGGAAAACCCTAGTAGTAGCGCGTGTTTTGTAGCTAGCAGTAGAGCTTGTACAAGCGCTACCACTAAGGCACTACAGCTAACTGTTAGCAGTAGCGCTGGAATGCCAGCGCTACTGCTATTCCTAGTGAGCAGTAGCGCTTGTATTGGAAAGCACTACTGATAATAGTCAGTAGCAGTAGCATTTCTTTTGGGAAAGCGTTTCTACTAACTTTTCATATATTTTTAAAAATACAACTTATTTTTGTTGTGGTTTTATATACAGTACTTTCATCATATGATTTTATGACCATGATTAGTTATTATATATAAAAGTGGGTGATATGAACGTGGAGTAGATTCAAGTGGAGGCAACATGTGGTGCACATCGAAAGTACTACTAATCCAAACTAGATCAAGTTTGGATTAGTAGTACTTTCGACATGCACCACATGTTGCCTCCACTTGAATCTAATCCATGTTCATTTCACCTATAGATATATATATATACATATATATAATAACTGATCATGCTCATATAACAACTTAGCATCATGCATTATCGATCATAATAATAAATAACTCATCATTGTATCATAATATCAAGTCCTACTCATCATCATCGATCATACAACTTCTACTCGATACCATAATAACAAGTCATACTCATCATCATCATAGTCATCTAACCAATCCTACTTAGTTGTTCTTAGAACATGGTCATGAGTATTATCCAAGACCTAAATACCCTCTCTAAGGTAAAATAGCGTAAAGCAAGATAGGCCCTGACTCTCCATTATGGAGAATGGAGATTATCATGTCTCCAATTCTTGCACTTTGCACAATGTTGCTTCCAAGTAGCTCCCTACGATTGACCATACATTTTTTTATAATCTTTGATTGTCATGTCTTCATCGCTTTTAGAAATCTGGTACGGACAGGAGTGATTCGTAGGATGACCTGGCCGTAAGTTCAAAACATCAAGGCGACCTTTCCAAAACATCAGATGAGGCACACAATCCTTCGGTATTTTCTGTTGGAAAACATAGTAATGACTTCGTAGTTAGCAATGTAGTTGAGTTTTAGAAGAATTTATGCAAAAGATGCACGGATGTCGTAATAGTAAAAAATCTTACAATGACATCTCTACTACTAGCTACAAAACATGCACTACTACTAGGATCACCAAGATCCATGGTGACAAGCACACCCTCATGAAAATAATACATCTTGCAAAGTGCTTCCCAATTCGGGCAACCAAAATGGGATACGCTCTCAGAATTGCATAGATTTACAACAAAATCCATACCATGATCGGTCCTTAGGAAAATTCTCTTTGTTTCCATACTTTCATGATCTTCAAAATCCATCCTCTCCAAGACATAGCATCTTGCATGGCATGGGATAAAGTCGAATTGTAAAATACGAAAATTACACGTTGAAGTAGTAGAATTCGTGCTTAATTACGAAAAAAACTTGTCATCATTGTTTACCGTTTCAACATTGAAGGTCTCATGGAGCTTAATGCTGAAGCGCCGACCTTCGTCCAGGTGAGGCCTGTCACACAGACCCCGGTGGTCATTGCACCAGTCGCACTCCCCCGGGAGACTTTCTTTGTCCTATGACGACATTTCCTTGGTTCATATAATTCAAAGATTAAACTTGTACAATTAAATATATTTACTACAAAAACTAAATTAGATCATTATTATTCATCACGGGTTGATTATTGGTCTGCCGAGTCTTTTCCTGAAAACTCTCAGCTCATGTGGTGTATATATTCAACCGTCGGTGATGGTCGCTCCTCCCTTCATCCTCAAATGCATTACACCAAAATGTCTAGCACATGGCAACGAAGGAGAAGCGACCAACACGACAACAGTCAGGATTTTTCGTCCTCTCATATATGGTGGAGACGCTCCCTCACTTATTCCTCTCTGACATTTGCGACCGTCGGTGATGGTCGTTACTCCTCCTTCCCCTAGTGCATAACAAAGGTCCAGCACAAGGAGAAGAAGGAGAAACGACCCCCACGACAACAGTCAGGATTCTTCATCCTCTCTCATATATGGTGGATACACTCCCTCACTGATTTTTTGACCATCGGTGATGGTCGTTATTCCTCCTTACCCTTATTCCTCCTTCCCCTAGTGCATAGAAAAGGTCTAGCACAAGGAGAAGAAGGAAAAATGACCCCCACGAAAACAGTCAGGATTCTTCTTCTCTCATACATGCCCTTTTCGGTCTGACCGAAACGTGCAAATCAGTGTGACCAAGTTCAAGATTCTGAGAAACCCTATGAAAGCACAAGTGCTCCCTAGGTGGTTTTGGTAATTAAAGTCAACATATCTCTTGTTGGACTAACATTTTTATCTAGTATGTTTCAGATAAGTTCAATAGTGAAGTGGCATGGACTAGAGGATGTGAAACCCCTTCAAGATGCTAAGGACAAAGGATTGGCTCAAGCTCAAAGCTCAAGACTACATTTTCTATTTTAGTGATCCAAGATCACATTGAGTCTCTAGGAAAAGCCAATACTATCAAGGAGGGATGAGGTATTGCTTAATGAGGCTCTTGCTCAAATGCTTAGTGATATGCTCCAAAGCCCTCAACTACTTTCTCACATCAACATATGACCTAAACCAAAAGTCAAACTCGCCCCCACCAATTCTTTCTATCCGGCGCCACCGAGTTCAGATGTCATAGCCACTGCCACAAACCCTAGGCAAATAGGTCTCACCGATAGGGATCTCGGTCTCACCGAGATGGGATTGCAAACTCTCTGTTGCCTATTGCAATACTTTTTGTCTCACCGAAACTTCCGATCGGCCCCACCAAGATTGCAATGTAAACTCTCTGTTTCCCTTTTTTAACATTTCGTCTCACCGAAATGAGCGAATCGGTCCCATCGAGTTTACCTGACCAACTCTCTGGTTAGCTTATTAACAAAATTGGTCCCACCGAGTTTGTGTAATCGGTCTCACCGAGATTACGTTCTGCCCTAACCCTAACCATATCAGTCCTACCGAGTTGCATGTCGGTCCCACCGAAAACCCTAATGGTCACTAGCTTTGCTGAATCGGTCCAACTGAGTTTAACTATTCGGTCCCACCGAGATTTGCAAGTTGTGTGTAACGGTTAGATTTTGTGTGGAGGCTATAAATACCCCTCCACCTCTTCTTCATTAGTGGAGAGAGCCATCAGAACGAAACTACACTTCCAACCTATATTTTCTGAGAGAGAACCACCTACACTTGTGTTGAGACCAAGATATCCCATTCCTACCATATGAATCTTGATCTCTAGCCTTCCCCAAGTTGCTTTCCACTCAAATCTTCTTTCCACCAAATCCAAATCCTGTGAGATAGAGTTGAGTGTTGGGGAGACTATCATTTGAAGCACAAGAGCAAGGAGTTCATCATCAACACACCATTTGTTACTTCTTGGAGAGTGGTGTCTCCTAGATTGGCTAGGTGTCACTTGGGAGCCTCCGACAAGATTGTGGAGTTGAACCAAGGAGTTTTTAAGGGCAAGGAGATCGCCTACTTCGTGAAGATCTACCGCTAGTGAGGCAAGTCCTTCGTGGGCGATGGCCATGGTGGAATGGACAAGGTTGCTTCTTCGTGGACCCTTCGTGGGTGGAACCCTCCATGGACTCGCGCAACCGTTACCCTTCGTGGGTTGAAGTCTCCATCAACGTGGATGTACGATAGCACCACCTATCGGAACCACGACAAAAACATCTGTGTCTCCAATTGCGTTTGAATCTTCCAAATCCTTCCCTTTACATTCTTGCAAGTTGCATGCTTTACATTCCGCTGCTCATTTACTTGTTGCATGCTTTCTTGATATGTATTGGGTTTGTTAAACTTGTGCCTAAAATCCACTTCAACCTAAAGAATTTAAAAACTGTAACTTTTGGTACTTAGTGTCTAATCCCCCCCCCCTCTAGACACCTCTTCTCGGTCCTTTCAATTGGTATGAGAGCTTTGGTCTCCATTGCTTTGGTTTAAACACCATTGGAGGAAGATGGATGAGTCTACTTTGGGGAGTCTTAGACGCAGAGTGCCTATTCTTGATGGAGAATATTTTCATGAGTGGAAAAATGAAATGCTTGAGATTTTCAATGAATATCATTTGAACAAGTACATTACTAGCCCTTGTGCACCTCATGTTGATCCTTTGCATCCTACCCTTGATGAGTCTATTGACATGATCCGCAACCATAGAACTGTTAATCTTATCACTAGAGGCTTGCCTAGAAACTTGATTGAATGTTTGCCTACTCTTGATTGTGCCTACATTATATGGAGATTTCTTGAGGAACGCTTTCCAAATTATTCCTTGAAAGATCTAGATGAAATCCTCCATAAGTCTATTGCCTTGATTAAGATGAGTTCCAATGATCCCAATTTTGGTGACTGCTTATTTGAGCTTACTAATCTTACGATGGCCAAAGGAGATGTTGGAATCATTAGCAATATCATTTCCAGAGCTATTATAGAATTCATAAAGATAACTATAGAAATGTGACGCCCCGAGACCATTGCGCCAGGTGTCTTCCAGTTATTCGCTGTTGTTGCCATGTCATTTGCTTGTGTGTTGCATCTTGGCATGTCATCATGTGCATTTCATCATCATGTTTTCAAAACTTGCATCCGTCCGGGTTCCCCAGTTCCGTCTGTTGTCCATTCCAAGCCCAACCACACTTGCACGCACCCGCAGCACGTCCGAAATATTATTTTATAAGTGGCCGAAAAATGGTCTCGGAATGGGATGAAAGTTGGCATGCGGTGTTGTTTTGTTGTCAGTAGACCGCCTGCCAAATTTCATCGCATTCAGAGTTCGTTTGATAGCCCAACCGTTAAACTATAGCAGCAGTAGTAGCCGGTCTAATGTCGGACGTTTTCGGTCTCCGAAAACGGTTGCCGGGTTGCTTTCCTTTTTCTTCGCAGTCCAACCACACACTGGACCTTGTCCATCAAACCCTATTTACACGGTGCATCGACCCCCTCGTGCGTCCGAAAGTTGTCACGAACCCGACTCGACTGTCTTCACCGTTGGATCCGGATCATCCCCAAACATCTACAAAACGTCTCTGTTTTGTTAATTGTACTTCCTAAGCTATATTTCCTCAGCTGCCCGATTACGATCGTAGGGACGTGATAGCTGCTACCCTAATCTCATTGCAATATAAATAGTGGACAACCCTAGAAACTAGGGATTCTGTCCCCTCCATCCATCCAATCACTCCGTCGCCGCCATTCCCCCAAATCCCCTCGGGATCCCCCGCTCCTCGTTTTCCTCCACCCACCAACCAGGAGCCCGAGCTCCTTCTCCCATGCCCACGCCCACGAGCGCCGAGGCCTCTGCTTCTCCTTGCACCGCATCAGCAGCCCCACGCGCCTGTGGATCCCCTTGGCCTCGCCTGAGCTCGCCAGGGAGCAGAGCACGACGAAGCCCGATTTCCCGTGCCCCTCTCGATCCAGGAGCCCGAGCTCCCCTACCTGAGGCCGCCGTCTTCGACCAGCCTCGTCAGAGACCAGCACCCTGCTGCCTTATCCTTCCAGTTCGATCCGGAGAGGAGCTCCTCCATGAACCACCCCGCGCCTTGGACCTACGCCACTACCGGATCCCAACCTCGTGCCCGACGCTGTCCTACGCCATCGTCGTTGACCATCAGATGAGCATTCCGCCCATCTCTTCTCCTCTCCCTCCCTCCTTCCATTCATCTCCCTCTCCCTCACATCGCTCCCTCTGTCTTGGTTTGTCAACAGGAGGAGCCCCGTCGCCAGCGACCTCCTCTGCGCCCTGTCGACTGCACCAGTGCACGCCTCATCGCCGTTTTACCCAGCCGCCGTCAAGTTCGCGTCCGGCCCTGATCTCCTCTGCTTCGCCATCATGGCCTCGGATCCGGCCGGTTCCTGTGCGCCCTTGTCATGCCTCCTCTGCTTCGAACGCCTCCTTGCGTCGTCTCCCACATCGCTAGCACCTGCTGCTGTTCCTATTCTTCAGAATCGAGCAGGAGAACGCTCGCCCGTGCCCGTTGACTCTGTAGTCCCGCGCGTGGGCCACAATGGTGCCGAGGCTCAGCGGCGCTTTTCCCTTCGCCAGTTCCTGCGGCCCAGTTCCCGCGCCAAGCCTGCTAGCCTCCGTGGGCCGAAGGCCTCAAGGGCCCGATGTGAGCAGCGCAGTCACAGTTGATCTGGCCCGTGTCATGTTTTTTTCAGTTCTGCGAATTTAGCTAATTATCCAGAGTTGGCAGTTTTGCAGAAAAGCCCTCATACTTCATCCATTTAATAACTCACAAACTGTGCATCACATGTAAAAACTTAATATATGAAACTTGCTTAGAATTTTGTGTAGATTAATAATTTTCCATTTTCATCTATGTTTAAAATGCTTAAAAAGTTGTTTGTTTAAATTTTGCCCTTGCCATGCTAAAATGCTTTATTTCATAACTAAATAACCATAACTCAAAATTTAATAAACATTATATGTAAATGGGGTAGAAATGCCTAGATTATCATGATGGCTTTACTTTGCATGTTTAACAACTCTAAAATTTGGTTTAGGGCATAACAGTACCAAATCCATAATTATGCTCATGAAGATTTTCCAGACTTGTTGCTTGTTCTTCCTGCCTCATTTAAACTTTCCTAGATAGGTAGTTTTACTTTGCTGCACCCCTTGCCATGTTAAACAACATTTAATATTGTTGGGTACATAAACGAGATCGATCTAAATAATTGATGTGGTGTTTCGTCAATATGCAACTCATTGCATATTGAGCTCCACTTAATTTGTAGAATTGCTTGTGCACTTTGCCATGCCATGTATCATTAAACCGGACATGCATCATACTTGGTTGTGCATCATGCCATGCTTATGTGGTGCCTGTTTACTATGTTGTTTGCTTCTTTCCGTTGTTGCTTCTTTGGGTTGGTTCCGATAACGTCGTGTGTGTGAGGATCCGTTCATCTACGTCCGTTTGTCTTCTTCATGGACTCGTTCTTCTTCCGTGCGGGATCTCAGACAAGATGACCATACCCTCGAAATCACTTATATCTTTGCTTGCTAGTTGCTCGCTCTTTTGCTATGCCTATGCTATGATACCTACCACTTGCTTATCATGCCTCCCATATTGTTAAGCCGAGCCTCTAACCCACCTTGGCCTGGCAAACCATTGTTTGGCTATGTTACCGCTTTGCTTAGCCCCTCTTATAGCGTTGTTAATTGCAGGTGAAGATTGGAGTTTGTTCCATGTTGGAACATGGATTGTTGTGGGATATCACAATATCTCTTATTTAATTAATGCATTTATATACTTGGTAAAGGGTGGAAGGCTCGGCCTTATGCCTGGTGTTTTGTTCCACTCTTGCCACCCTAGTTTCCATTATACCGGTGTTATGTTCCTTGATTTTGCGTTCCTTACACGGTAGGGTTATAATGGGAACCCCTTGACAGTTCGCCTGGAATAAAACTCCTCCAGCAAGGCCCAACATTGGTTTTACCATTTTCCACCTAGACTTTTCTTTCCCTTGGGTCGGCCGACTCAAGGGTCATCTTTATTTTAACCCCCCGGGCCAGTGCTTCTCTAAGTGTTGGTCCAACTGAGCGATGTCCGGGGCCACCAGGGGCAACTCTGGGTTGGCCTACCCGACGTCTGGCTTATCCGGTGTGCCCAGAGAACGAGATATGTGCAGCTCCTATCGGGGTTTGTTGGCACATCTGGGTGGCTTTGCTGGTCTTGTTTTACCATTGTCGAAATGTCTTGTAACCGGGATGCCGAGTCTGATCGGATTGTCTTGGGAGAAGGAATATCCTTCATTGACTGTGAGAGCTTATGATGGGCTAAGTTGGGACACCCCTGCAGGGATTTGAACTTTCAAAAGTTGTGCCCGCGGTTATGGGCAGATGGGAATTTGTTAATGTCTGGTTGTAGAAAACCTGAAACTTAACTTAATTAAAATGCATCAACCGCATGTGTAACCGTGATGGTCTCTTCTCTGCGGGGTCTGGGAAGTGAACACGGTGTTGGAGTTATGCTTGAACGTAGGTTGTGCTAGGATCACTTCTTGATCATAGTTTCTCGACCGTGCTTTTTCCTTCTCTTCTCGCTCTCTTGTGTGTATGTTAGCCACCAAATATGCTAGTCGCTTGCTGCAGCTCCACCTTATACCTTTACCCTTCCTATAAGCTTAAATAGTCTTGACCGCGAGGGTGTGAGATTGCTGAGTCCCCGTGACTCACAAATACTTCCAAAACCAGCTTGCAGGTGCCGATGATAGCTTGTAGGTGACGCAACCGAGCTCAGGAGGAGCTCTATGAAGAACTCGTTCATTATGTTATTTTGTTTCAGTTGATCAGTAGTGGAGCCCAGCTGGGACGATCGGGGATCTGTGTAGCATTTGGGGTAGTCTTCTTTCATTTTGGTTTCCTAGTCGGACCTTGTTTGTATCTAGATGTTGTAATGCTTTATTCATGTATTGTGTGAAGTGGCGATTCTAAGCCAACTATGTATCTCTTTTCCTTATTCATTACATGGGTTGTGTGAAGATTACCTCACTTGCGACATTGCTTACAATGTGATTATGCCTCTAAGTCGTGCTCCGACACGTGGGAGATATAGCCGCATCGTGGGTGTTACAAGAAATGATCATTTATCTAATGAATTGCCCTCTCTAGGAATTGATCAATCACAAGATGATGTTGAACATGGATACTCTGATGAGGATGACAGTGACTATGATCTTAATGATGCAATGAGACACTTTGGTCTTATGGCAAATCTTCGCGGCTACATGGCTAGAGGAAAGGAATGGGTTCTTGATAGTGATGTACTGATCATATGACTAGAGATAAAGATATGTTCCGTGAGCTTGCTGAAAACGACGGCCCTCGAAAATATGTCACCTTTGGTGATAACTCAAAGGGTAAGGTGGTTGGCCTCGCTAAGGTGGACATCTCACAGGATAGCTCCATACAAAATGTCATGATCGTCGAATCTCTTGGGTACAACTTACTTTCAGTATCTAGGCTTGTTGATTTCGGTTTCAATGTCCTATTTACTGAGCTAGATTGACAAGTGTTTCGTAGAGATAATCGTAAAATGGTGTTTACCAGAATGCGTAGAGGTGATCTTTACATTGTTGATTTCACTAAAAAGGCTCAACCTAGAACTTGGTTAATTGCTAAATCCTCTAAAGGTTGGTTATAGCATAGACGATTAGGTCATGTTGGTATGCGAAACCTTGACAAGCTTATTAAAGGTGATCATATCCTTGGAGTAAAAGATGTTATATTTGACAAGGATAGACTTTGTACTGCTTGTCAGGCAGGGAAACAAGTTGGAGGAAGTCATCGCGCGAAGAACATCATGACCACGAGAAGACCACTCGAGCTACTTCACATGGATCTCTTTGGTCCAAATGCCTACAAGAGTCTCGGTGGTAACTCATTTGGACTAGTCATAGTTGATGATTTTTCAAGATTTACGTGGGTGTTCTTTCTTGATGACAAATCGCAGGTCCCAAAGATCTTCAAAAACTCCGCTAGGAAGGCCCAAAATCAATTTGACATGAAGATCAAGAAGGTTCGAAGCGACAACGGAACGGAGTTCAAGAACGCAAATGTGGATACCTTTCTTGATGAAGAAGGGATTTTACATGAGTTCTCGGCTAAAAATGGAGTCGTTGAGAGGAAGAACCGGACTCTTATTGAGATGGCAAGAATGATGCTTGATGAGTACAAGATGCCAAAACACGTCTGGGCAGAAGCGGTTGAGACAGCTTGTCATGCTACAAATCGCTTGTATCTTCACAAGCTACTCGGCAAGACGACATACGAGCTCCTTACCGGTAACAAACCCCAAGTTGGATACTTTCGAGTATTCAGCTCAAAGTGCTACATTCTTGATAAGCATCGTCGCTCTAAATTTGCTCCTAAGTCTCATGAAGGTTTTCTACTTGGTTATGGCTCAAACACTCACACATACCGTGTCTACAATAATTTCACCCGAAAGGTTGAAGAGAAAGTGGATGTGAAGTTTGATGAATCTAACGGCTCACAAGTAGAGCAATTGTCAATTGATGTAGGAGACAAAGACCCTTCGGAAGCAATCCAAGACTTTCCTATTGGCAAGATTCGTCCAATGGAGGTGAAGGAGAGTACCTCGTCCATCCAAGTGGAAGCTTCTACCTCACGACAAGGTGAACCAAGAGTTGATACGGAAGCATCCAAAAGTGGGACACATCAAGATGAAGAAAACGAGGAAGTGCATCAAGATGAACGCCAACAACCTCCTTCTCCACCACGACAAGAGAACGACAACGTCAACAACGAAGAAGGCCAAGAAGAAGAACAAAATGAAGAATATGTTCAACCAAGATCCAAGCAAAAGCTTTCATGAGTTCGAGCAAGAATTGCTAAAGATCATCCCGTCGAGCAAATCTACAATGATATCCAAACCGGGAGAATCACTCGCTCAAAAACTCGTTTAGCTAACTTTTGTGAACACTATTCATTCATCTCTCGCATTGAACCTATGAAGGTTGAAGAAGCTTTGGAAGATCCGGATTGGATAAGTGCCGTGCATGAAGAACTACACAATTTTGAGAGAAATCAAGTGTGGACATTGGTTGAAAAGCCCGACAACAACCACAACATCATTGGTACCAAATGGGTGTTTCGCAACAAGCAAGATGAAGATGGTCAAGTCGTCCGCAACAAAGCACACCTAGTCGCCCAAGGCTACACTCAAGTCGAAGGTATGGACTATGGTGAGACATATGCCCCCGTTGCTAGACTTGAGTCCATTCGCATCTTACTTGCCTATGCTAATCATCATGATATCACCTTGTACCAAATGGACATTAAAAGTGCTTTTCTAAATGGTGAAATTGAGGAGGAAGTTTATGTTGAGCAACCTCCCGGATTTGTCAATCCTAAGAAACCTAATCATGTTTACAAACTTTACAAAGCTCTTTATGGTCTTAAACAAGCTCCTAGAGCATGGTATAAATGCTTGACCAAGTTCCTTATTGAAAAAGGCTTTGAAATTGGAAAAATAGATTCTACTCTTTTTACTAAAAGGGTTAATGGAGAACTATTTGTATGCCAAATTTATGTCGATGATATTATATTTGGATCAACTAACCCTCATTTTAGTGAAAAGTTTGGAAAGCTAATGTCGGAGAAGTTTGAGATGTCGATGATGAGTGAACTCAAATTCTTTCTCAGTTTGCAAATCAAGCAAACTAAGGAAGGCACCTTTGTATCTCAAATGAAGTACACCAAGGACTTATTCAAGAAGTTCAATATGCAAGAATGCAAAGGTATGACTACACCCATGCCTACTAGTGGACATCTTGATTTAACCAAAGATGGTGAACCGGTTGATCAAAAGGTTTATCGCTCTATGATTGGTTCATTGTTATATCTATGTGCTTCACGTACCGATATTATGCTAAGTGTGTGCATGTGTGCACGATATCAAGCCTCTCCTAAAGAATGTCATCTTAAGGCTCTGAAAAGGATAGTGAGAGACTTAATCCATACACTAAATTTTGGCATTTGGTATCCAAAGAAGGCTTCCTTTGATCTTGTTGGCTACTCCGAGTCAGACTATGCCGGTGACAAGGTTGATAGAAAGTCCACTTCGTGTACTTGTCAATTTATTGGTAGATCTCTTGTATCTTGGTCCTCCAAGAAACAAAACTCGGTATCCTTATCCACCGCCGAAGCGAAATACATTGCCACTGGATCATGTTGTGCTCAATTACTTTGGATGACCCAAACTCTTAAAGATTATGGAATATATGTGAAACATGTTCCATTGATATGTGACAATTAAAGTGCTATAAAATTGCTCACAGTCCCATGCAACATTCTCGAAATAAGCATATTGAAGTTCGTCATCATTTCATTCGAGATCATGTTGCCAAAGGGGACATTAATCTTAAGCATGTTCGCACCGATAAGCAATTAGCGGATATATTTACCAAACCACTTGATGAGAAAGTGTTTTGCAGGTTAAGAGGTGAATTGAACATCATTGATGCTTCAAACTTGGAGTAGGAACTCCATTTAATACATGCAAGGCATGAGCCTATGACTAATCCTTGATATTTTTCTTATGTTGACTATCTTATGTCTTGGATATATTTGCACCTTGCATGCTATCTAACCCGTGTAGGTACTTGGATGAATCAAAATCTATGAGATTGCAACTCACTCACATCTTGAGCAATTTCTATATCACCAAGTCGCTACACAATGGTGGATGAAGACAAGGAAGCACGCAACCATTCAAACATATCCTTTGAAAAATTCTATCATGATTGCCATTTTGGATACACAAGTGCTCTTCCTTGCAAAAACTAACCCATGTAGGTGGACGAACTCAAACTTCAAGTGATGCTCCCAACTCTTGATGAGCTACATCAACCTTGAGAAACCCACACAAGTTCAACTACATGATCATGATCAACAGCACCACCCAAGGTATGTTATTCCATCTTAGAGAAGCTTTACTCCAAGTCATGGGATAAAGCAACTCAACTAGATGTGAATACATCAAGATGCTTTAACGAAAAATGGTAACCCCATTTTGAGCTTAAACGATGAGTATGACCAAAGATTAAGTGATCTCACCTGACTCCTAAGTCAATATACTCTAACATAGGTGACTTTGTCACCGCCCAATTCTAGATGAAGTTATCTCATGTTCTTTCCTGTGCTCTTGCATTTGTCTCATGCATATTTGTTTCCCTCTTCATCTAGATTCTTTTTAGTTTCTTCTCTTTTATTTTTTGTTCTACATTTTCTGCATTAAATTCCTTGCAAATCCTTGTGAGATATTACTTGTCTACTGAGCTAATGTGACAAGTGCTTTCTCTGCGATGAACTCGGTCACATCGGGCTATTTACTTCGGTCCAACTGAACCCTTTCAGTGCCAGCGAAGCACCAAACTCGGTGCTACCAATTTCACTACAGGAAAAACATCTTGCCACTTGTTTCTGAGTTCTTTTTGATCCAGCTTCACTCAATGAATCTTGTCCTCGACCAGCATCCTACTCAAATTGCTGCTTTGTTCTGTGACTCAAGGACCAAACCCATCATGACAAAAAAATCCAGAAGAACCCTTGTAACGCCCCGAGACCGATGTGTCAGGTGTCGTCCAGTTATTCGTTGTTGTTGTGTTGTCATTCGCTTGCGTGTTGCATCTTGTCATGTCATCATGTGCATTGCATCATCATGTTTTCAAAACTTGCATCAGTCCCGGTCTCCTCGTTCCGTCCGTTGTCCGTTCTAAGCCCAGACACACTTGCACGCGCCCGCGGCATGTCCGAAATGTTATTTTATAAGTGGTCGAAAAATGTTCTCAGAATGGGATGAGAGTTGGCGGGCGGTCTTGTTATAGTGTAGGTAGACCGCCTGCCAAGTTTCATCGCATTCGGAGTTCGTTTGTTAGCCCAACCGTTAAACTATAGCGGCAGTATAGCCGGTCTTTTTGTCGGACGTTTTCGGTTTTCGGAAACAGTCGCCGGACCGCTCTGCTTCTCTCTCTCTTCTCAACCCACGGTCTCTCCACAGCCCACCTGCAACCAACCTAGTCCCCCCCTCTATCTGAAATCGTCCGATGGTGATCGAACGGATCCAAAACGGAGCTAATCCCCCTAACCTAGCCCCCTTGTCTATATATAGACCTTCCCCTTCCAATTTTGGAACCCTAAACCCCCTCCACCTACTTCTAGCCTTCCCCTCGGGATCCCCGCAGTCGCCAGCCACCTTCTCCTCGATTTCCGTGCGCAGCCACCTCCCCGTCGCCACTTGGGGCGTTGCCGAAGGCCGTGCCGCCACCTGAGGCGTCGCTTTGGCCAACCGAGCGCTGCCCTGTCGCCTACCCTGCCTCCCGCAGCCACTCGCAGGCCTCCACGTCGCCTCCCCAGTGCCCCACTTCGCCGCGGCCCTGCAGGCCCGCATCTGGCCCGCTGTTGCCGATCTGGGCCCGAAGCCACCCGTCGCAAGCCTCCGCACACCCGAGCTCGTCACTGCCTCACTCGTCGGAGGAACCCGGATCCCGACCTCCTCCTCACGCCGGCGACAAGTCCAGCCCCGTCCTCACCGGCGACGTTGCCGGAGCCACCACCATCGCCGGCGAACCCCAGGCAGGAGCCCCGTCGACCTCTCCCTCCTCCCTGACCTGTCCCTCTCCTCCCTGCTTCATCCTCTCTCTCCCGCAGGTCGTCGTCGGTGGAGATCTGCGCCTCCCTGCCGTCTCGCCTCGCCACCGACCGGATCTGGCGCCCCGAGGCCGGATCCGCCGCCCAGCAACCCGTTCCAGTCCTCGCGAGCGCCACCGGACCCTCCCTTGCCGGAGCATTTCTATGCCGCTGCCATGGTCCTCTGCTCGTGCGGGCGCGAGACGAGGACGACGTCCAGGCTGCCCCCTCGCCCTGGTGGGCCTCGCTTAGCCTCAGGCCCAGCCCAACTTCTGTTGCGGCCTCCTCACCGACTGGGCTTGGCCCATGGTGAGAACTCCCCCAGCGCCCCACCTTTTTTTCCTGTTGTTGGGCCAGCTAGTTTCGGCCCAGTGCAGATTTTTTCCTAGTTCTGTGATTTCGCTATTTAACCGGGGAATTATAGTTTTACAGAAAAACCCTCTAACTTCATGCATTTAATAACTCTCAAACCATGCATCCAAATTAAACAAACTTAATATGAAACATGACTAGAATTTCATCTAGTTTCATACTATGTCATTTTCATCCATGTTTAAAATATTTAAAATGATGTTTGGTTAAATTTACTCCTATGCCATGTTAAAATGATTTAATTCATAACTAAATAGCCATAACTCGGATTTTAATAAACTTTATATGTAAATGGGGTGGAAAATGCCTAGTTTAACATGGTGGCCTTACTTTGCATGTTTAAAAACTCTAAAATTGTGTTTAGGGCAGAACAGTACCAAATCTATAATATGCTCAAGAGGTTTTTCCGGAATTTTTGTTCGTTGCTTCCGGCCTCATTTAAACTTGACTAGATGTGTAGTTTTCTTTTTCTTCACCCTCTTGCCATGTTTAACAACATTTAATATTGTTGGGTATATAAACGAGATCGAACTAAATAAGTGATGTGGTGTTCCGTCAATATGCAACGGAGTTGCATATTGAGCTCCACTTAATTTGTAGTTTTGTTTGTGCACTTTGCCATGCCATGCTTCATTTAACCGGACATGCATCATACTTGATTGTGTATCATGCCATGTCTATGTGTTGGTTGTTTACTATGGTGCTTGCTTCTTCTCCGGTGTTTGCTCCTTCGGGTTGGCTCCGTGAACATCGCGTTTGTGAGGATCCGTTCGACTATGACCGTTTGTCTTCTTCATGGACTCGTTCTTCTTCCTTGCGGGATTTCAGGCAAGATGACCGTACCCTCGAAATCACTTCTATCTTTGCTTGCTAGATGCTCGCTCTTTTGCTATGCCTATGCTGCGATACCTACCACTTGCTTATCATGCCACCCATATTGTTGAACCAAGCATCTAACCCACCTTGTCCTAGAAAACCGTTGATTGGCTATGTTACCGCTTTGCTCAGCCCCTCTTATAGCGTTGTCAGTTGCAGGTGAAGATTGAAGTTTGTTGCTTGTTGCAACATGGAGATGTTGTTCTTTGTTTGGAACATGTTTACTTGTTGGGATATCATAATATATCTTATTTAATTAATGCATCTATATACTTGGTAAAGGGTGGAAGGCTCAGCCTTATGCCTGGTGTTTTGTTCCACTCTTTCCGCCCTAGTTTCCGTCATACCGGTGTTATGTTCCCGGATTTTGCGTTCCTTACGCGGTTGGGCTATAATGGGAACCCCTTGACAGTTCGCCTTAAGTAAAGCTCTTCCAGCAATGCCCAACATTGGTTTTACCATTCGCCACCTAGCCTCTTTTTCCCTTGGGTTTCGCGGACTCAAGGGTCATCATTATTTTACCCCCCGGGCCAGTGCTCCTCTGAGTGTTGGTCCAACCTGTCAGCTGCCGGTGACCACCAGGGGCAACTCTGGGCTGGCCTACCCGTACCTAGGATAATCTGAGTGTGCCCTGAGAAAGAGATATGTGCAGCTCCTATCGGGATTTGTCGGCACATTCGGGCGGTGTTGCTGGTTTAGTTTTACCCTGTCGAAATGTCTTGTTGTACCGGGATAACGAGTCTGATCGGAATGTCTCGGGAGGAGGTCTATTCCTTCGTTGACCGTGAGAGCTTGTGATGGGCTAAGTTGGGACACCCCTGCAGGGATTTGAACTTTCGAAAGTCGTGCCCGCGGTTATGGGCAGATGGGAATTTGTTAATGTCCGGTTGTAGAAAACCTGAAGTTGACCTTAAATTAAAATGCATCAACCGCGTGTGTAACCGTGATGGTCTCTTTCCGGCGGAGTCCGGAAAGTGAACACGGTGTTGGAGTTATGCTTGACGTAGGTTGTTCTAGGATCACTTCTTGATCATAGATTCTCGATCGTGCTTTGCTTTCTCTTCTCGCTCTCTTTTGCGTATGTTAGCCACCATATATGCTAGTCGCTTGCTGCAGCTCCACCTCATACCTTTACCTTACCCATAAGCTTAAATAGTCTTGATCGCGAGGGTGCAAGATTGCTGAGTCCCCGTGGCTCACAGATACTTCCAAAACCAGCTTGCAGGTGCCGATGAGTCCGTGCAGATGACGCAACCAAGCTCAGGAGGAGCTTGATGAAGACCTTGTCCTTTGTGTTGTTTCGTTCTAGTTGATCAGTAGTGGAGCCCAGTTGGGGTCGATCGGGGACCTTTGTCGCATTTGGGGTTCTTCTTTTATTTTGGTTCCATAGTCGGACCTTGATTGTATCTAGATGATGTAATGCTTATTCATGTAATTGTGTGAAGTGGCAATTGTAAGCCAACTATGTATCTCTTTCCCTTATTATATTACATGGGCTGTGTGAAGATTACCTCACTTGCGACATATGCCTTCAATGCGATTATGCCTCTAAGTCGTGCCTCGACACGTGGGAGATATAATCGCATCGAGGGTGTCACAAGTTGGTAATCAGAGCCTTCCCCGACCTTAGGAGCCCTATTGCTTGATCGTTTTTAGCGGCCGAGTTGTGTCTAGAAAAATGTTTTGAGTAATTTAGGAATTATATATCAGAGAGCTTAGGAATTCTTTTTACTTCCCAGTCTCCTCATTGCTCTGGTAAGGCATCCTGACGTAGAGTTTTGACTCTTCTCTTCTCAAATTTCACTAAAAAAAATTTAGGATCACGCGGGTATCTTGGAATCGTTCCGATGGTTTTATGATGAGAACATTGTCTTGGTGCCTCCTGTCAGGGGTTTAGTGGAAGTGTCCCGGGGAGTTCAGCTCTGAGGTGTTGTCATCATAATTTTATCGTTGCAGTTCTGGAATACCTGAGTTTAGTACGCCGACATCGAAAATCTCTTTTATGCAGTTTGTTGGTGAGATAACCTCGACGCCACCCAGTACTGGGGCGGGAGTTCGGGAGTATCGCCATAACTTGTATAATGGATGCTTTTCGAAGGTTGAGGTAGATGTTTTCTGAAGGTTTCTTGGTTATGTGTTGAAGGATGGATACAGCTGGATGTAGGATTTGTTAGTTTGGGTGAGATATTATGCTTCCCCTGTATCCCCAACACCTGATTGCATAACCGGAAAGGTTTGGGAGTTTCATAGGTGGGAATTCAAGTAGCCCTTAGGATATCTTTCCGTCAGATGTAGGATATGAAATTGGGGTTCAACGTCTAGTGGTCCGCCTATTCACGGTCGGTTTTACAGTGGTCTCGTTGTGTCTTAAAGAGTCCTTGGCTATGCCGACTCGGGGACGCTTCATATGTCATGTGCACTGCCTTGTACATGATGGTGCTGTACGATCGAGCCCGTGTAGGCCCCACCACGAAAACTTCGGACGAAATCTCTATCATATGTTTGTTCTGGCTTATTCTGCAAGCCAATCCTTTGTTTTGTTTTGAGTTGTGGCATTCGAGTTGCTTCGAAGTCAAATGTTGATTCCATACCTTTCCTAAGCGGTGTTCTCGTATTTCTATGTGAATACCAATCCTTCTTGATCATCAAGATTGTTTTTGTCAATCCTTTTAACCGGTTGTTTCTCTTCAAGCGGATCCGATCACTTCAACATTCGCAAGATCAACTCAAGTCTTCTCAACGGTGTTTGTTTCACTCGTCTCCAAGTTGCCTTTGTTTTCCCGCCCGCCCACCCTTCTTCTTCGAGGACTCAGATTTCTTAATCAAGTATCCACCTTATTGTTTATGAAGTCTCTCCATTCTTTTCCATCAATATTCTTATCCGGTGATTCTCATGAAGATTCTAACGGAGCCTCAAGGTCATCACCCTTAATTCTTTTCTTCTCCGGTGGATTCAATTCAAGCTTTCGGTGTTGATCATATTCTTTTCTGTATTTCAAATGCTTTTCTCGTGCCGGTGCACCTCATAATCATTCATTTCTCGCTATTCAATTGTTCCGGAGTGTTCAAGATATCTCAAATCTGTTATCTCATTCAAGTCTTTTAATTCTACCGGTGCAACCTCTCTTTTAAATCATTTCAACGGTGTTTCTTTTGAGTGGGCCCTAACCCACAGGTCTTTTTCCAGGATCTTACCTGACTCTTCTTACTTTCCCGGCATTACTCTCAAATTCTTTTCCAAGTTTGACGTAAGAATGAGTTATCATCAGTCAAATGCCTTTCTCCTTGATCTTTCAAATTCTTTCATCGTTGGTTCAACCTTTCCAATTTTAATCTCGGAGATCTCAACAATTTGGTGGTGTTTATCATCGTCATTCCCTGCATTTGAAGACCGAAGAAGATTTTTTTTCTCTCAATCTTGCCCCTTTCTCTTCAAGATTCGTGGTTCTAGCGTTATGCCATCCTCTCATAGTTGTTTTCGATTGTCAGAATTCTTTTCACTCATCCGGAGTAATTCAGAGTATTTTTTCTGTCGGATTATCCGGAGCCCATCATCTAAGATTGATTCAGTCCAGCTTTCAGCTCGCATACTCTAAATCATACCGGTGCTTCGTTCAAGTGATCTTTAATCGGCTCATGATCTCGTCGTTCTCATGTATCTAAATCCTCTCAAGCATCTTCGTGTATTTGCTAATTCTAACCGGTGATTCATCCCTTTACTTCGTTTATTTTAATTCTTACAGTGGTTCGTTCAAGATTTCTTCTTATTTCTTATCAAATCAATTTATTCGTTGTTTCAACCCTTCCGGTGGTTCGTTCAATACCTTCTCAAGTTTGCGCTATATCTATCTTAATCCTTTCTACGAGAATAAGTAGTATGCCAACTCCATTGCTTTTCATCAATTTTAAATTGGTGAAGGATACGCATAATGTAATTCTTATTCTTGTTTCATCGATTCCTGTTTTCCGGAGTGGTTCGTCATACTTATTCTTGGTTTCAAGTGCTCATCTTTCTTTCTCGGAGTTCCAAGGTCTAATATTCACGGAGATCCATCTAAATCATTGCAAGGTTTCAACCTTATTCTTTTCATCCTTCACTTCTTTGTGATCATTGTTTTAATCGGAGTTCTTCACGGAGGCTCTACATGAGGGTTCATAAAGGATTTAATTCCTTCTCGAAGTTTTCATTGAGATTCTTTTCAGAGGAACTCAAATATTTCTTCATCTTGATATCCGAAGTGCAATTCTTTCTACCATGTTATTTGAGGTGGTGCTATGTCATTCTTGATAATTTGAATTCATGTTTCTTCGTTCACATGTTGTCATGAATGAGATATTTCAAATCCATCAATCTCGTCATTGGAGTTATCTTGGGTTATATTTCACCTAAAGCCTTCCCTAAGGATTGTTGCTATCTATGGTGTTTAGAAATGACCCAAGTTATTCATTTATCCTCCCGGTGAAATAAGTTTCTCGTCTCCTCGTTCATATCAATCCAATTCTTCTTCCCGTGAGTGGCAGGTTGTCATCTCATAATTTGAGATGTATTTCATAAGACCATATCAAGATTATTCTTTTCGTTGTTGGTTTTCAACAACTCCATTCTAGCATTTGTTGTGTCCGTGCTCTCTCAAGATCTTGTTTCCCTTCGTTCCGCAGTCATTGTGATGTTGCTCTTTTCAACCAATCATCTCGTTTGTCAAAGATCATGTTCTTTTCGTGCTTATCCATTTAACCGGAGTGTCGTGTCCTCTGCTCAAGTTCTTTTCATCTTATCTAGTCTTGTATCACTTTTCAACTGGAGTGCTGTTCGAATTTGGTGTTCCTTGATCCCCTTCCTTAACCGGTGTGTTTTCAATATATATCTTCCCTTCAACCTCAAGGTTTTTCGCAAATGTTCTTTGTCCCTCTTTGCTAACGGAGTGTTTTCGACCTTGTTCACCTTCATTGTATTCTTTTCTCGAATTTGTTTAACCTTTTCAAGGTTCTTTGGTTTCACTCGTTTGTCAAAGAAACAACTTAGTCTTACCTCTTCTCTTTCTCTTCCGTTGTCCCTGCGGTGCCATTCTAGATCTCGGGACGAGATCCTCTCGTAGTGGTGGAGTGTTGTAACGCCCCGAGACCGATGTGTCAGGTGTCGTCCAGTTATTCGCTTGTCACACCCTAGCTCGTTCAAGCATTAGAATGTGCATCATGTTTAAATTCCTCTTAAATTTGAATTGGGGAATACAGAACCCCCAACACACACCCCCTTGGAAACAACTAGGGTTTACTAAAAATATTTTCAATGAACCTGAAATGCCCTTCTAAAAAGTTCACCCTCTTTGTCTTAGGTTAGAACCTCTGGCAAAATTGGTGCACAATTTTCTAGGTCAACAGAAGGTCATTGAATTAAATCATAAGTATTTGAATTTGGGCATTTAAATGCTATAAAATAATCTAAATGCTCAAATAATTCTGGGAATAAATGTTTCCTGTTGGAAATAATCTAAACAGAGGCCACATTCATTTTCAGGATTTTTGGAAATGTTTTAGTATTTTATTTAAAGCTAAACAGTTGCAGTTAAATAGAAAACAGAAACTAAATAAAAAAAAGAGGAGAAAGAAGCCCACCTGGGCCTTACCTGTGCTGGCCCAGCCACCTGGCTCAGCCCAGCCTGCTGGCGCTGCCAGTCGTCCTCCTCCTCGCGCCAGAAGGACGCGGAGCGCGTGGCCGGCGCCCGCGGCCACACGCCGGCCACCTCCTGCTTCCGCCGACGCCCAGGAGACGCCCTGAAGTGCCACGCGACCCCCCACGTCTCCCTCTCGCACTCGCTCACTCTCCCCCTCGTCTCCCTCTCTCTCTCTCCCGCGACGGCCGAGCGCGTACCTCGCCGCCGATCGCCGTAGTTGCCACCACAGACACCCCCTCGCCCCTCCGACGAGCCCATTAGCTCCGCCTCGACTCCCTCGTCCTCCCCACCGAGCCACGCATCGCCGGAGGCCCTGCATCGCCGCCTTCGCCCTCGTCTTCAACCTCGGGCACCCGAGCCATCTCCGGTCGAATTCACCGCCGCCAGGACCTCCCCGAGCCCGCTGACCCCCTCTCCGACTCCGCTGTGAGCTCCACTTCCTTTCCCCCTAGTTCCCGTGCTCGATTACGCCTCGTAGCCACCGCCCCCTCCGAGCCCGAGCGCTCCTTGCCGCCGGCCATGCTGCCGTCATGGCTACGGCCGTGCAAGCACGCGTCCGAGCGCCTCACCGTGCTCAGCGCAGCACCAGGGACCCGTAGCCACCACCAGTTCTTCCTCCCATGCACCGTAGCCTCGAAACCGACCTCGCCCGAAATCCGGCCGCCGCCACGAGCTCGATTCTGGCGAGCTCGCTCCACCCCAGCTCCTCCCACTTGCCCCACTAGATGCGCATGAGCCCCAGCTACGCATAGCATGTCTCCGCCGTCGATTTGGTCACCGGAGGACCAAATCCGAAGCCCTCCGCCGTCTCGGGCCTCGCCGGCGTCGAGCCGCCGGCGAGTTGACCCAGTTTGACCCCTGGGTGGGCCCAGGAAGACCCCCCCTGAGTCTATGACAAGTGGGGCCGGTCGGCTAACTAAATTAGGATTAGTCTTAATTAATTTTAACTAAATCAGTCACTGACATGTGGGCCCAGGCCCCACTGACAACTAATTAGTGTTAATCTAATTTTGCTAATTAGCTGAGAGGCTGACAGAAGGGGCCCACCAGTCAGGTTTGACCTGGGCTGGCGCCTTTGACCTGCTGACGTCACCCTGACGCAATGCTGACGCAGTAATTGATTTTCTGGATTTATTCTTATTCAGGAAATTCCAGAAAATAGTTCAAACTTCAAAAATTCAGAGAATTTCAACCATAGCTCCAAATGAGATAAATTATATATGAAAAATTATCAGAAAAATTCAATCTATCCAACTGTAATGGTTTCATGCATGACAAAACAAGTTACCTTGCTGTTTAGGCAGAATAAGGAAAAGCACTATTAAGGCCATGTTTAATGAGCTAATATTTGAATCTTTGATTCAAATGAGTTCATTCCTTTCTAATATAACTTGCATTAGGCCAAGACACATTCATATTGCCATGTCATAGCATGCATCATATTGTTGCATATCGTCATGTGTTGATTGTATTACGATGTGTTCTTCGTGGTAGGTTCTGCCTCCGAGGATATCCACGAGTATCCAACTGAACGGCAGTATCCCACTACCACTCCATCAGGCAAGCAACCATTGATCATTCCAATACAAACCCATGTTCTCGCTTCTGCTCTTGTTTACTGCATTAAGACAACGCGATTCAAACTGTTGTGTGCTACGGTAGTTGAAACCTTATCCTCTGCATGACCTGTCATTGCCACAGTAACTAGATGAAACCCACTAGCATGTGTAGGAGTTGATTGAGCCATGTATGTGATTCTTAACTTGCTATGCCTGCTATGCTTAGAGTTGTGTCAGGTCTGGTTCATCTGGGAGATGGGCTAGAGTGAAATGCTTACGCCAGTAATGTGAGGGATGCGTTGAACATGTCTTGGTAAAGGTATCGATGAGAGGCCATGTAGGAGTACATGGTGGGTTGTTTCATTGAGGCCATCCCTAAGCACTGAGATCTGTATGCGTGATTTAAGATTCAGCTACTACCACACATTGGGCCCTGAAATATGACCCCGCTCGACTTACTGACCCCTCTCGCCACTGTCCAGGAGTTGCAACTAGTTTCTGGTGTTTGTAGGACACGTGTTGGCGGCCGTGCGTAGCGCTGACCCTAGGGGTGGGCTATGTTGCGGTAGATACACCGTGGCACGGTGTACCGAGTCACCTGTTTGGTGTCGCGGGAACATTGTTAACATCGTTTGGGGCCGTTGAGGACACCCCGGCCGGATTTCCTTGCGGATGGAACCTGAATAGGAGATAAACTTGGACTAGAGACTTGTGAGGTTAGTCAGGTCGTGGTCTACACCCACGTCGGTTTTCGCTTGAAGTCTGCCGAGCACATGTCGTGTGCAGACGCTAAGTGGTGGAAACATGTGTGACGAAGTACACCCCTGCAGGGTATAAAACTATTCGAATAGCCGTGTCCGCGGTAAAGGACTACTTGGTTGCATATACAGTTCATAGACAAGTTAATGGATACTACTAAAAGACTCAAGATAAAGTGTGAGTACCGAGGATGGCCCTCTCGTAGGATGACGATGGAGGATCCCCGGTGGAGTATTGTGTTGGTGAGTAGTGGACTCGTGTGCGGAAACTATTTTACTGGTGAATTCCATAGGATAGCTTAGCCAAGAGTCAAAGCTGGCTTGCTGCATCAACCCCACCGCCTTCTTGAGAATAAGCATGTATAGTAGGTTCTGATGTAAGACTTGCTGAGTACCTTTGTACTCATGTTTTGCTTATTTATTGTTTTCAGACGACAACACTGCCCCCTCCGATGGGTTCTATGTAGACCTTGACGTCGACGAGTGACTAGCCACCCAGGTGGTGACCCTGGCCATGGAGGGCCTATGTAGATAGACAGGCTTCGAGATGCCTTCTTTCTTTCTAGAGTCTGGACCCAGACTAGTTGCTTCCGCATGTGCTTGTATGTTTGTATGACTTGAGTGTCGGGGCATGTGACCCCTTCTGTATGAACATGTTATGTATGGCTCTCTGGAGCCTTTAAATAAAGTACTTGAGTTGTAGAGTTTTGTTGTGATGCCATGTTGTATGTACTCATATCAGGCATATTGTGTGTATGATTGAAATGCTTGGTATGAGTGGGATCCGACAATCTAGTTGTTTATCCTTGACAGCCTTTCTTATGGGGAAATGTAGTCTAGTGTTCCTCAAGCCATAGTAGTCCGCTACAGCCCGGTTCACCTGAGTCCTGCTAGCCCAGCACTACTGCTCAGGACACTTGACTGGCCGGCATGTGTTTCACTTTGTCCCTATGTCTGTCCCTTCGGGGAAATGTCACACGGTGACTTCCGGAGTCCTGCCTAGCCTGCTACAGCCCAGGGTTTCCCGGAGTCCTGTTAGTCCAGTGCTACAGCCCGGAATCACTCGTTGATGACCGACATGTTCGATGTGATTCATGTATGCCTGTCTCCATAGGTCTGTGCCGCTTTGGGTTCATGACTAGCCATGTCGGCCCGGGTTCTCTGTCATATGGATGCTAGCGACACTGTCATATACGTGAGCCAAAAGGCGCAAATGGTCCCGGGCCATGGTAAGGCGTCACCCGTGGGATACCGTGCGTGAGGCCGCAAAGTGATATGAGGTGTTACCGGCTAGATCGATGTGACATGGAATCGGGGTCCTGACAGCGCTGTTGTTGCGTTGTCATTCGCTTGCGTGTTGCATCTTGTCATGTCATCATGTGCATTGCATCATCATGTTTTCAAAACTTGCATCAGTCCCGGTCTCCTCATTCCGTCCGTTGTCCGTTCTGAGCCCAGACACACTTGCACGCGCCCGCGGCATGTCCGAAATATTATTTTATAAGTGGCCGGAAAATGTTCTCGGAATGGGATGAGAGTTGGTGTGCGGTCTTGTTATAGTGTAGGTAGACCGCCTGTCAAGTTTCATCGCATTCGGAGTTCGTTTGTTTGCCCAACCGTTAATCTATAGCGGCAGTATAGCCGGTCTTTTCGTCGGACGTTTTCGGTTTTCGGAAACAGTCGCCGGACCGCTCTGCTTCTCTCTCTCTCTTCTCAGCCCACGGTCTCTCCACAGCCCACCTGCAACCAACCTAGTCCCCCCCTCTATCTGAAACCGTCCGATGGTGATCGAACGGATCCAAAACGGAGCTAATCCCCCTAACCTAGCCCCCTTGTCTATATATAGACCTTCCCCTTCCAATTTTGGAACCCTAAACCCCCTCCACCTACTTCTAACCTTCCCCTCGGGATCCCCGCAGCCGCCAGCCACCTTCTCCTCGATTTCCGCGCGCAGCCACCTCCCCGTCGCCACTTGGCGCGTTGCCAAAGGCCGTGCCGCCACCTGAAGCGTCGCCCTGGCCAACCGGGCGCTGCCACGTCGCCTACCCTGCCTCCTGCAGCCACTCGCAGGCCTCCACGTCGCCTCCCCAGTGCCCCACTTCGCCGCGGCCCTGCAGGCCCGCATCTGGCCCACCGTTGCCGATCTGGGCCCTAAGCCGCCCGTCGCAAGCCTCCGCACACCCGAGCTCGTCACTGCCTCACTCGTCGGAGGAACCCGGATCCCGACCTCCTCCTCACGCCGGCGACAAGTCCAGCCCCGTCCTCACCGGGGACATTGCCGGAGCCACCACCCTCGCCGGTGAACCCAGGCAGGAGCCTCGTCGCCCTCTCCCTCCTCCCTGACCTGTCCCTCTCCTCCCTGCTTCATCCTCTCTCTCCCGCAGGTCGTCGTCGTCGGTGGAGATCCGCGCCTCCCTGCCGTCTCGCCTCGCCACCGACCGGATCTGGCGCCCCGAGGCCGGATCCGCCGCCCAGCAACCCGTTCCAGTCCTCGCGAGCGCCACCGGACCCACCCTCGCCAGAGCATTTCTACGCCGCCACCATGGTCCTCTGCTCGTGCGGGCGCGAGACAAGGACGACGTCCAGGCCGCCCCCTCGCCCTGGTGGGCCTCGCTCAGCCTCAGGCCCAGCCCAACTTCTGTTGCGGCCTCCTCACCGACTGGGCTTGGCCCATGGTGAGAACTCCCCCAGCGCCCCACCTTTTTTTCCTGTTGTTGGGCCAGCTAGTTTCGGCCCAGTGCAGTTTTTTTCCTAGTTCTGCGATTTCGCTATTTAACCGGGGAATTATAGTTTTACATAAAAACCCTCTAACTTCATGCATTTAATAACTCTCAAACCATGCATCAAAATTAAACAAACTTAATATGAAACATGACTAGAATTTCATCTAGTTTCATACTATGTCATTTTCATCCATGTTTAAAATATTTAAAATGATGTTTGGTTAAATTTACTCCTATGCCATGTTAAAATGATTTAATTAAATTTACTCCTATGCTATGTCACAATATATCTTATTTAATTAATGCATCTATATACTTGGTAAAGGGTGGAAGGCTCGGCCTTATGCCTGGTGTTTTGTTCCACTCTTGCCGCCCTAGTTTCCGTCATATCGGTGTTATGTTCCCGGATTTTGCGTTCCTTACGCGGTTGGGCTATAATGGGAACCCCTTGACAGTTCGCCTTAAGTAAAACTCTTCCAGCAATGCCCAACATTGGTTTAACCATTCGCCACCTAGCCTCTTTTTCCCTTGGGTTTCGCGGACTCAAGGGTCATCATTATTTTACCCCCCGGGCCAGTGCTCCTCTGAGTGTTGGTCCAACCTGTCAGCTGCCGGTGACCACCAGGGGCAACTCTGGGCTGGCCTACCCGTACCTAGGACAATCTAAGTGTGCCCTGAGAAAGAGATATGTGCAGCTCCTATCGGGATTTGTCGGCACATTCGGGCGGTGTTGCTGGTTTAGTTTTACCCTGTCGAATGTCTTGTTGTACCGGGATACCGAGTCTGATCGGAATGTCTCGGGAGGAGGTCTATTCCTTCGTTGACCGTGAGAGCTTGTGATGGGCTAAGTTGGGACACCCCTGCAGGGATTTGAACTTTTGAAAGCCGTGCCCGCGGTTATGGGCAGATGGGAATTTGTTAATGTCCGGTTGTAGAAAACCTGAAGTTGACCTTAAATTAAAATGCATCAACCGCGTGTGTAACCGTGATGGTCTCTTTCCGGCGGAGTCCGGGAAGTGAACACAGTGTTGGAGCTATGCTTGACGTAGGTTGTTCTAGGATCACTTCTTGATCATAGATTCTCGACCGTGCTTTGCTTTCTCTTCTCGCTCGCGTATGTTAGCCACCATATATGCTAGTCGCTTGCTGCAGCTCCACCTCATACCTTTACCTTATCCATAAGCTTAAATAGCCTTGATCGCGAGGGTGCGAGATTGCTGAGTCCCCGTGGCTCACAGATACTTCCAAAACCAGCTTGCAGGTGCCGATGAGTCCGTGCAGATGACGCAACCAAGCTCACGAGGAGCTCGATGAAGACCTTGTCCTTTGTGTTGTTTCGTTCTAGTTGATCAGTAGTGGAGCCCAGTTGGGGTCGATTGGGGACCTTTGTCGCATTTGGGGTTCTTCTTTTATTTTGGTTCCATAGTCGGACCTTGATTGTATCTGGATGATGTAATGCTTATTCATGTAATTGTGTGAAGTGGCGATTGTAAGCCAACTATGTATCTCTTTCCCTTATTATATTACATGGGCTGTGTGAAGATTACCTCACTTGCGACATATGCCTTCAATGCGATTATGCCTCTAAGTCGTGCCTCGACACGTGGGAGATATAATCGCATCGAGGGTGTCACAACCCTTCTTGGAAATTGATGTCAAAGGGGGAGAGAGAGATCATCACATCAAAGCTTAATCATATCTATAGGGGAGAGAATACTCCAGGGAAGAAAGAGACCCCAGATGCTTGATGTTCAAGAGGAGAGAACTCACATGTCTTCAAGAGGGGAAAGACATGTTCATATTTGCTCGATTGCATTAGCTCTGTTTATTTCCTTTCAGCTCTGATTTTGCTATGATTTTCTGTTCCCTATCTTCTCCCAATATCCCATGTTAGATTCAGGGGGAGCAAGACATCTAAGGGAAGGAAATCCTTGAATTGATTGCATATCTTTACCTTTGGGGACATGTCTTTATCCAATGTGGTACTTAGTACTCACTCTACATGTCATCCTAGTCTTGGTACTCTTGTGGTTTCTCTTGTTTGCTCTGGCCAGTAGGTGTATCTGTGTTATCTAACCTTGTTTACGCAGGTTCATCCCATCCTAAGCCAACTCAAGACCACAAGGTAAGTATATGCATCACAGTCATGTGAATGAGAATTTCTTGCTGATGTACATACTGTTTGCAAGAAGGACTCATGAGCATGAAGGTACATTTCTCATATTTTCATCATTTGCTCTGATGCATATAGCCAAGATACATGTAACACATTGCTTACTCTGTCATGTTTATGCATTCACATGCTCCTATATTCCATATTCACATGATTGCATAAATGTAGGGGGGCCTATGCAAGTTACATGTCTTTCCAAAGCTTTACTTACTACTCTCAATATCTTGATCTAAATCTTTGATGTATGTTGTCATCAATTACCAAAAAGGGGGAGATTGAAAGCACAAGTGCTCCCTAGGTGGTTTTGGTAATTAATGTCGACATATCTCTTGTTGGACTAACATTTTTATCTAGTATGTTTCAGATAAGTTCAACAATGAAGTGGCATGGACTAGAGGATGTGAAACCCCTTCAAGATGCTAAGGATAAAGGATTGGCTCAAGCTCAAAGCTCAAGACTCTACATTTTCTATTTTAGTGATCCAAGATCACATTGAGTCTCTAGGAAAAGCCAATACTATCAAGGAGGGATGAGGTGTTGCTTAATGAGGCTCTTGCTCAAATGCTTAGTGATATGCTCCAAAGACCTCAACTAATTTCTCACATCCACATATGACCTAAACCAAAAGTCAAACTCGGCCCCACCGATTCTTTCTATCCGGCGCCACCGAGTTCAGATGTCATAGCCACTGCCACAAACCCTAGGCAAATCCGTCTCACCGATAGGGATCTCGGTCTCACCGAGATGGGATTGCAAACTCTCTATTGCCTATTGCAATACTTTCTGTCTCACTGAAACTTACGATCGGTCCCACCGAGATTGCAATGTAAACTCTCTGTTTCCCTTTTGTAACATTTCGGTCTCACCGAAATGAGCGAATCGGTCCCACCGAGTTTACCTGGCCAACTCTCTGGTTAGCTTATTACCAAAATCAGTCCCACCGAGTTTGTGTAATCGGTCTCACTGAGATTACGTTATGCCCTAACCCTAACCATATCGGTCCTACCGAGTTGCATGTCGGTCCCACCGAAAACCCTAACGGTCACTAGCTTTGCTGAATCGGTCCGACCGAGTTTAACTATTCGGTCCCATCGAGATTGGCAAGTTGTGTGTAATGGTTAGATTTTGTGTGGAGGCTATAAATGCCCCTCCACCTCCTCTTCATTAGTGGAGAGAGCCATCAGAACGAAACTACACTTCCAACCTATATTTTCTGAGAGAGAACCACCTACACTTGTGTTGAGACCAAGATATCCCATTCCTACCATATGAATCTTGATCTCTAGCCTTCCCCAAGTTCCTTTCCACTCAAATATTCTTTCCACAAAATCCAAATCCTGTGAGAGAGAGTTGAGTGTTGGGGAGACTATCATTTGAAGCACAAGAGCAAGGAGTTCATCATCAACACACCATTTGTTACTTATTGGAGAGTGGTGTCTCCTAGATTGGCTAGGTGTCACTTGGGAGCCTCCGACAAGATTGTGGAGTTGAACCAAGGAGTTTGTAAGGGCAAGGATATCGCCTACTTCGTGAAGATCTACCGCTAGTGAGGCAAGTCCTTCGTGGGCGATGGCCATGGTGGAATAGACAAGGTTGCTTCTTCGTGGACCCTTGGTGGGTGGAGCCCTCCGTGGACTTGCGCAACCGTTACCCTTCATGGGTTGAAGTCTCCATCAACATGGATGTACGATAGCACCACCTATCGGAACCACGACAAAAACATCTGTGTCTCCAATTGCGTTTGAATCTTCCAAATCCTTCCCTTTACATTCTTGCAAGTTGCATGCTTTACTTTCCACTGCTCATTTACTTGTTGCATGCTTGCTTGATATGTATTGGGTTTGTTAAACTGGTGCCTAAAATCCACTTCAACCTAAAGAATTTAAAAACTGCAACTTTTGGTACTTGTGTCTAATCCCCCCCTATAGACACCTCTTCTCGGTCCTTTCAATTGGTATGAGAGCTTTGGTCTCCATTGCTTTGGTTTAAACACCATTGGAGGAAGATGGATGAGTCTACTTTGGGGAGTCTTAGACGCAGAGTGCCTATTCTTGATGGAGAATATTTTCATGAGTGGAAAAATGAAATGCTTGAGATTTTCAATGAATATCATTTGAACAAGTACATTACTAGCCCTTGTGCACCTCATGTTGATCCTTTGCATCTACCCTTGATGAGTCTATTGACATGATCCGCAACCTTAGAACTGTTAATCTTATCACTAGAGGCTTGCCTAGAAACTTGATTGAATGTTTGCCTACTCTTGATTGTGCCTACACTATATGGAGATTTCTTGAGGAACGCTTTCCAAATTATTCCTTCAAAGATCTAGATGAAATCCTCCATAAGTCTATTGCCTTGATTAAGATGAGTTCCAATGATCCCAATTTTGGTGACTGCTTATTTGAGCTTACTAATCTTATGAGTGCCAAAGGAGATGTTGGAATCATTAGCAATATCATTTCCAGAGCTATTATAGAATTCATAAAGATAACTATAGAAATGTGACGCCCTGAGACCGTTGCGCCAGGTGTCTTCCAGTTATTCGCTATTGTTCCCATGTCATTTGCTTGCGTGTTGCATCTTGGCATGTCATCATGTGCATTGCATCATCTTGTTTTCAAAACTTGCATCTGTCCGAGTTCCCCAGTTCCGTCTGTTGTCTGTTCCAAGCCCAACCACACTTGCACGCTGTCGGTGTACTAGAGTAGGGGTACCCTAGTATCCCGAACTTGTGCACGGGCTGTCGCAGCACCCCGCGGCAAGCCTTGCCAGGTGACCGCCAAGGTCCTCCGTGGTTCCTTTGGAGCCATTCAAGGACAAAGTATCCAAGCCAAGGAGACAAGACCCCGGCAAGAGGAGCTTGCCGGGAAGGCCAACCAAGGCACTTCAAGGAACTTGCCGCGACGCGCCACGCGTCCCGGCAAGGCCCGGTGAGCGACAAGTTCCCGGACGCGACAAGACAACGACCGCGGCAAGGCGCTTGCCGCGGCAAGCCACCACTCTGTGATCGCGCTCCAGCACATCCACCAACGTGTCGCTCTGGGACCCTTCCAGGCGTACGTGGCGGGGGGCTGTGCAGCCAGCGGTGCACGGTGGCGAGCGGCGCTGACAAGATTGCCATCGTGGCGAGCGGTGGCGCCCCTGACGGTCCCTTTTGCACTTTTTAGGCGACGCAGACGGGCATTTAATGCCCTTGTCCCCTGCTGTCAGGGTTAGGTATGATACACTGTAGCAGGTAGCTGTACCTACCGCAGCACCTTTCCATTTTTACCCTTTGTCTCCGTTGCCACCTGTCAGTGACCCCTTGAGCATATAAAAGGAGGCCCATGCGCAACGTAGTGGGGGGTTCAGGAAAACAAAACACTCACGCTCGGTCTCGTTAGCTGCTGGTGTGTACTGTAGCACTCCACGCTCCCGAGCAAGAACTCAATACAAACCACAAAGCAGGAGTAGGGTTTTACGCATCCGTGCGTCCCGAACCTGGGTAAACTGCTCGTGTGTTTCGCCTCGATCTGCTCTTCGTGCGACCTCCGCCCCCGCCGAACCGAAAGGGACTCGGCCCGCCGGTCCCATAGGTGTTCGTGGATCAGTCCCCCGACATCTTTGGCATGCCAGGTAGGGGGCGTCGAGGTTGTGTGAACTAGATCCGGCGTTCATGCGAGCTAGATCTTCATCATCTTCATCGACATGCCGCCGAAGAAGAAGGCTTCGGAGGCGGCTGCTCCGTCCGCCCCGCTACCACCGGAGCAAACGGCTGATGGGGCGGACGCCGGCGGAAGAACGGGCGTCGACGAGGGAGCTCACGGTGCTGCCAGGTCCAAGGACAAGGCTGCACTGCCCATCGGCGGCGTAGCCGGCTCCCACAACGACCGGGCGCACTCCAAGACCTCGGCGTCCGTACATGCACCGCGCCCATCTCAGGAGGCACGGGACCGGCAGCGTCATGGTACTCACGGTACCATGCGTTTGCTGGACCAAGATCGAGCTGGTGGATCTCGGAGTGCTCAAGACCAGCATGCACGCCAACATGCTAGCACGAGCGAGGCACGGTCGCCTGGACGGGATACTGCTCCTTCTAACATAGTTAGAAGTCCGAGCATATCCCGCTCCTCGCACCGTTCGCCACCACCACCCGCCACTGCAGCAGAAGCTATGGCGCGAGCTCAACTGCTCCTAGACTACCCTCCAACAGCAGACAAGATCGACGACTGGAGGGCCACCATCCAGAGTCTCATCGGCTTCGCCAACGGCGACACTCAACGGCAGCCGAGCACGTCGCAGCCGCGGCGAGTCAGCCAGGCACGAGCCGGTGGCGACAAGACCGGTGGGGGTGCAACTACTGTGCACTCTCCGCCCCGAAGGCCAAGATCGCCGACTCGCAGGATCCACCTCGACAGCGACTCCACCGCGTCATCAGATCCACGAGCTCGTCGCAATCAGCGCCAAGTTCTTCACGAATGACAGCAAGAAGACGCTCGTACTCGCATCGAGCGCCGAAGAGAAGCGCGACGTCAATCAGACCAGCGCGCTGGGCCCTCTGTCGACATGCATGTGCCAGGGGAACCAGGAGACTTGCCGTACGCGGTAGGTTGCCCTGCGTTTACTCGTGAGCTGCGGCAAGTCCAGTGGCCCAGCATGAAGAATTTCAAGCCAGACGTACCAGAGAAGTACGACGGCAAGTCGCATCCGTCGGAGTTCCTCAGCATCTACACCATCGCGGTGCAGGCTGCCGGCAGGCGGGACGACAAGATCCTTGCCAACTACTTCCCGCTAGTGCTCAAGCCCAACGTCAGGTCCTGGCTCATGCACTTGCCGGACAACTCCATATCCTCCTGGGCAGACCTATGCCATCAATTTGTCGGCGCCTTTACAGGCGGCCACAAACCTCATGGCCAAGAGAGTGACCTTCATCTGCTCGCCCAGAAGGAAGGAGAGCCCCTGCGCAAGTACATTCAGAGATTCAGCCCTGTACAACACAACATCCCAGATGTCCACCCTGCCGCGGTCATCAGCGCGTTCCATCAGAACATGCGTAACGGCAGGATGCGGGAGGAGATGGCGATGTGCAAGATCAGAGACGTCAGTGAGCTGTATGCCCTGGCCGACAAGTGTGCACGTGCTGAGGAAGGGAGGAAACTCCTCGGAGAGAATGCAGGAGCAGGAGGATCTGACAGCGAGGATGCTGCCCCGGCAAAGAAAAACCAGCGGCGGAACAGGAAGAAGAAAGGCAAAGATGTGCTAGTCGTTGAAGGTGGCGCCAAGAAAGCCAAAGTTGGTAGCTCCGGCAAGGAGATTGCCGCATGCACCAACTGCCAGGCTATGGCGGTCGCCGACAAGCAGGACGGCACCGACAAGCAGTACTGCAAGATCCACCGCACCAAGGGCCATGACCTCCAGAGCTGCAAGAAGGTCGAGCAGCTTGTCCAGCAACAAAAGGCTGAGTACGAGCGATGAGACAAGGAGAGGGCCCAAGGAGGCACTGGAGAATCTGGCAAGAAGCGCGCCGGCCGGGGAGGACGCCGCGGCAAGGCCAAGCAGCGGCAAGGAGACAGAACTCCCCGTGGCCGCGATAAGGATGAAGATGACGACGACGACGAAGACATGGATGATGTCGAGACCAGCGAGCAGGAGTTCCAGAAAGCCACAGAGGTCTTGTGCGTTGACGGCGGTGCTTCTCTGCATACTTCACACCGCCAACTCAAACAGTGGATGCGGGAAGTCAATGCGGCGGAACCACCTATCGAGTCACGCAAGCTTCTGAAATGGTCCAGCACGCCTATCATCTTTGACATTGAGGACCACCCTGATCGCACAACTGTGGTCGGGTGCTTGCCGATGTTGGTTTCACCAACTATCCGCAACCTCAAGGTCACTAAGATGCTAGTTGACGGCGGGTCTGGCTTGAACCTGATCTCCTCCGCTGTACTCCAGAAACTCCAGATCCCTGACAGCGAGCTGGAAGAGACCGGCACATTCCAAGGAATTAACCCGGGAAGGAGCAAGCCGAAGGGGAAGGTCACGTTGCCAGTAACATTTGGCAGCGAGCTGAACTTCAGGACTGAGAGGGTCACTTTTGACGTTGACGATATTCCATTGCCTTACAATGGGATACTTGGCCGTCCAGCACTCGCCAAGTTCATGGCAGCCTCTCACTACGCATACAACATGCTGAAGATGCCAGGCCCGATAAGCGTCATCTCTGTCCCTGGCGACAAGAAGGATGCTCTTATCTGTGCCGACAAGATCTACCGGGAAGCGGCAGCCGCAGCAGATCACAAGTCACCTGCCGTTGAAGCTCCCGGGGGGAAGAAGAAGACCAAGTCCGGCAAGAGTTCTGATGCCCACTCCGGCAAGCGCACCTCTTCGGAGTGCTGCGCTGCCGTCGAGGATGCACCATCGAGCTCCACCGGCAAGTGTAAGAAGACAATGGAAGCTCCGCCAGAGACGAAGAAGGTGTCCGCCAAGGAGGACGGCACTGGTGGTACCTTCACCATCAGTGCCACTCTCGACCCTAAATAGGAAAGGGCGCTCATTGCTTTCCTGCGGGCGAATGTCGATGTGTTTGCGTGGCAACCGTCTGACATCCCTGGTGTTCCCAGGAAAGTAATTGAGCACCACCTTGCCGTTTGTCCTCATGCGCGGCCCGTCAAGCAGAAGGTCAGGAAGCAAGCAGTGGAGCGCCAAGAATTCATTGCAGAAGAGATCAAGAAGTTGGAAGCAGCAGGCCTTGTCAGAGGAGTGCTCCATCCTACGTGGTTGGCCAATCCTGTAGTCGTGCGCAAGGCGAACGGGAAATGGAGACTTTGTATCGACTTTACCGATGTTAACAAAGCTTGTCCTAAAGACCCATTTCCTTTGCCGCGCATTGACCAGATTGTTGACTCCACGGCCGGATGTGATTTGCTTTCAT
>NW_024115081.1:0-13206 GCF_003073215.2 Triticum urartu | reverse complement strand
CCTGCCGGCGTGGCGTGCGGCGTGCCTGAGGGTTCTGTCGTGAGGACGGCGAGCCGCAGGCGTGCCAGATCTGGAGGTATTGCCCCCCTCCCTTCCATACATCCCTTCCCAGTCCCCGGTTCGATTTGGATCTTGCCGGATCCAACTCTGGTGTGTTCTGGCGGAGCAGATTGGTGTCCGAGGGAAACCTTGGCCGCCTTGGCTGGCCGGCAGCGGCGACGCCGCTTTTTGGCGCCCTGCTGAGGGCACCATCTCTCCACTCCGACCCATGTCCGGGTGAAAGCCCAAGATCCGATGCAGATCGGGCGTCGGCGGCGCCCCGTGCACCGTAACCTTCCTGGAGGCGACGCCAAGCACATTGGGATCGGATGAAAGGGTCTGCAGGTGAGGAGTGGGGGTGTGATGCCTCCCTTTTGGTGGAGCGGTGTTTCGTTCTACATATTCTTGGCGGCGGCTCTTGGCGGCATGGACCAGCGGAGGCTTGGCGTCAGATGTGTGGTGACGGACATGCGCAGGAGGTCCACGCTGTCTGGCGTCGTGGTGGCGTCGGCGGCAGCGAGACCGGGCAAGGCCGATGCAACAGTACAACTATGAAGATGGATATGTGGCAGGTGGCTGCGGCGGCCTCATACCCGGCAGGCGTCTTGGTTGAGGAGCACGCCGGACTGATGGGTGTCCATACCCGGCAGGCGTCCTGATTGGGATGTCAGGTCTTAAATGTTAGGTTTGGCTGCGAGGTTTGTTTGGTATTAGGCCCAGACCATTAGTGCCCCTTCATCAGTTAGATAGGAGTAGCGACATAGGTTGCAAAGATGGTGGCTTTAGTTTTACTGTTGTGTGACTTTGTAAGATCTTGTGTTAATAATTAATAAATTGGCCATATGCATGGTCCAGATGCAGTGACACGGGTTCCTCCTTTTCTAAAAAAAAACTTTCTTCCTTATTTAATTGCTCCGGGAGAACTAATTAGCACTTACTATAGCATTGTCCATGTATGCTTACAGAGGTTTTACTGCAAGGATCAAGGCAGAATTAAGGCCTGGCGACACCCCGCTAGCCTCAACAACCTCAAACGAGTCCGGATCCTGGCCACCCGGCAGCTCCCAGTCAAAATGGTACATCATGTTGGCCAACGTGAGCTCTGCGAGGCGCGTCCCAAAGGCCATACCGGGGCACCCCCTCCTGGCCTCCTCCTTGCCATTGTAGTCGATGGTCCTGCCGAGGAACCTTTCTGGCCCGATGGCCCACGTGTTGACCATGACCCGGGTCTTTGCCGGGATGTCGTAACCCTGCAGCTGCGCATCCTGAATTGACTCGCGTGGGATGAGGAGCTGCACCACCGGGTGTAGCCGCAATGTTTCTTTCATGGCCGCCTGCAGGAGGTTCATCTTGTCCAGCTCCGCCTCAAGGACTCCTCCATGGTCACCTGCAACCTGTCTCACCTGTGATTGCACCTTTGCCATTTCTCTTGGATTCTTAACGAAGTCGGCCATGGTCCATTCTATCGTCTTGTAGGTCGTGTCGGTGCCTGCTATGAACATGTCCTGCACATGCAATACAATACCAAGATAATTAAGCTCAAACATGTGCTGGCTGCTCCTACTCCTGGTGGCAGTTGGTGCTATGCTGCTAACTGCTAATCTACCAACCAGTTCTTATTCTCGAATTAGTATACCATATATATATACTTACCAAGATGACTCCCTTGACATCAACCCTGTCCAGTTTAAACCCCTGGTCACCCTCCTTGGCGATCGAGAGCAAGTCGTCCAGGAGGTACCGAGCCTCGCCGTCCTTGCCTGGGTCCCCCTCATGCTCGGTGATGGTCATCTCCATAATACTGTCGAGCTTGGCCGCCATCCTCTTCACCCTCGCGTCGAGCCCCGTCGCCCAGTCCACCAGCCACCCTAGTCTCGGGAACACGTCGCTCACGGCTATCGTGCCGAGCAGTTCAGTGAGCTCCTTCATCATGTCGCGGACCTTGGCCGGCTCCACGCCGCCAAGTTTGTGCCCGAAAGCCGCCCTCGAGATCACGGAGTAGGTTAGGGTGATTATGAGCTCGGTGACGTTGACTCCCGGGCGTTTGCCGCCATCCTCCTGGGCGGCACTGGCAGCCGCGGACCCGTTCCACGAAGCGCGCGACCTCCTCCTCCCGGAGGGCGCGGAAGGAGTCGACCCGCTTCACGCTGAGGAGGTGCACCACGGCGATGCGGCGGAGCTGGCGCCAGCGCTCGCTGTAGGCGCTGAAGCCGACGTCCCTGCAGCCGTAGAGCGGGGCCCCGGCCGTGTACCGCTGCGGGCGGGCCCGGGGCGCCGCGCGAGAGCCTCCAGCGTCCGGTGAGGGCGGCCCCGCCCGAGCTGGTGCAGGTTGCCGATGATGGGCAGCCCAGGCGGCGAAGGCGGCTGCGAACTCCGGCGGCCATATCCGAAGCCTCTGAGGAGGACGGTGAAGCAAGATACCACAAAGAGGAGGCAGAGGGCTAGGGTAGAGTCGAGCTCAAGAGATGCCATCAGCGCTAGCTAGCAGAGCGAAACAGATGCAGCACGTGTGTGCAACTACCACATAGCTAGCGCTCAACTTAAAGCGCGCGTGCCGGCCGTTGCCTAATGTGGATCGAGATAAGCTGAGCACAGGCTCCACACAAGACAAATTTCGCCTGATATGGATACGCACCGCTGAAGAATGTGCGGCGTGGTGAGATGTCGGCACGACCGGACATTGCGATGAGCTTTGCGATGGACACGCATTGTTGTGGTTAGCACGTAGCAAGCCACTCCGTCGTCCTCCATCCTCGATCGTCGTTCCATGCGCGGCTCTGACACAAGTCTGCGCCGGTCCTTCGTGTAGCTTCCGTACGTGCTAACCACAACAATGCGTGTCCATCGCAAAGCTCATTGCGAAGATGATGCCCAAAAGGCTGGCACCCCTCATGAATGACCTTGTCTCACAAGTTCAGAGTGCTTTCATCAAGAAGAGATGTATTCATGATAATTTCATGTACGTGCGCAACCTTGCTAGACGCTTGCATTGCAACAACACCCCTGCTCTCCTGTTCAAGCTCGACATCAAGAAAGCGTTTGACTCGATGCGTTGGGACTACCTCCTGGACTTGCTCAATCACCTTGGTTTCCCTCCCCAGTTTCGTGGCTGGGTGTCTGCTCTTTTGTCTAGGGCCTCTTCACGTGTCTTGCTCAATGGTGTGCCGGGCAACCCCTTCAGGCTTGGGCGTGGGCTGAGGCAAGGAGACCCCCTGTCTCCCCTTCTCTTTGTGCTGGCCATTGATCCTTTGCATCACATCCTTGAGAAGGCCACATCACAAGGTCACCTCCATCCCATTGGCGGACGGGCTATGCCGATCCGGGCTTCCCTCTACGCGGACGATGCTGCGGTTTTTATTGTGCCACTCAAGGCGGACGTCAGTTTCTTTGCCGACACCCTCAGGAACTTTGGAGATGTTTCTGGATTGGTAACAAATTCCTCCAAGAGCTTGGTTGCCCCAATTAGATGTGACAATGTGGACCTTCCGGATATTCTTCAATCCTTCCCAGCTTAAGGAACCACCTTCCCGATGAAATATCTTGGTTTACCACTGTCAGTGAAGCGCCTGAAAAGAATTCACTTCCAGCCTCTCGAGGACAAGATCGCGGCCCAGCTCACACCTTGGATGGGCAAGCATGTTGCTGCCCCCAGAAGGATGGTTCTTGTTAAGTCTGTCATCACGGCCATCGCTATCTATTATATGATGGCTCTAATCTTCCGGTGGAAGTTTTGAAAAAGATTGATGCCCTCCGACGTGCCTACCTCTGGGCTGGTTGTGACAAGGTCACGGGAGGGAAATGTAAGATCAACTGGGCGGAAGTCTGCAGGCCCAAGCTACATGGCGGTCTTGGGATTCTAAACCTTGGCAAGTTTGCGGCTGCACTCCGTCTCCGTTGGCTGTGGTTCAACTGGCAAGACCCGCTCAAGCCTTGGTCGGGCTTGGGTACCCCTTGCGACAACAATGATCGAAACATATTCGTGTCGGCCTCCAAGGTTCTGGTGGGTGATGGTCTCCGCGCAACTTTCTGGAAGTCAGCTTGGCTAGATGGCATAAGACCCAAAGACATTGCTCCCAAAATTTACATCTTCAATAAAAAGAATTGTTCAGTTCACAAGGCTTTGCTTAATGGCTACTAGATCTCCCAGGTGAAGCTTGCTTCGATTGTTTCCTCTGAACACATCGCCCAGTTTGCTGCGCTTTGGGAAAGACTCACCCACATCCAGCTAAACCCGGACATGCAAGACTCCATCACCTGGAAATTCACTGCTGATGGCCATTACTCCGCTGCCTCAGCATACAGGGCTCAGTTTATTGGATTGGTGGACACGGATATGAACCAAAATGTTTGGAAGAACTGGGCGCCCCCAAAGTGCAAATTTTTCGCGTGGCTTGTTATCAACAATAGGATTTGGACAGCTGATAGACTTCACCGTCGCGGATGGCCGAACTGCAACCTTTGTCCATTATGCCAACAAGTCCAGGAATCGGCGGCCCACCTTCTCTTTCAATGTCGATACACCATTCGGGTTTGGGGCATGATCAAATCTTGGCTTGCGCTCCACGATGTCCAGCCCAACGATTGGATTGATATGGTTTTAGTTAAGGATTGGTGGAGTCAGAATGCCACTAAGCAAACTCCATCGAGAAGGCCGCTTGTCTTCCTGATGATGCTTATCTCCTAGGAACTATGGAAGGAGCGAAACGTTAGAGTTTTCCGCAACACGGCCGTTCCGGTGAGAGTGTTGGTCGCCAAGATTAATGAGGAATGCTCGCTTTGGAGCCTTGCGGGAGCAAAACATTTGTGTAACATTATGTCGCAAGAGTGATGTACTGTATTTGGCCTTTAGCCACACATTGTTAACCTTCTCTCTTAATCAATAAAAATGGCAAATCTTTTGCCTAGTTTAAAAAAAACAATGCGTGTGGTGGTGGGGGACCTAGGAATTAAAGTTACGTGGGGCGAACGTTTGATGTCTAAATTTTTTGCGGTGCAAATGCAAATCTGTTGAAAAACTAGTAAAACTTCTAGCATTGACTCTTGTCGCTTGAAATGCTCACTTATGCCACAATATGATCCCATAATTTCAATTTTCATACGACCCATCATTAAGCCAATCATCACCCATCTTGTTTAGAAGATCTGTCTTTATAATATTCATGGCTGAGAAAACCCTCTCAATGGATGCAATTGCCACCGGTAATGCCAATGCAAGTCTAATGAGGCGATAAACCAATGGAAATACCAAAATAAGTGTGAGAGTTTCCTGTTGTTGCTGACCTGATGTTTCTATTCAACAGTCCAAACTGATGCCAACTAACATATCAAAGGAAGGAGACAAGAAGAGGATACATGTTGGCAGTCGTTGGTGTTAGAATGTGGTCGCTGTTGTCTGGTTGATCTGCCCGCACCATCTGTTGCCACTGCCGATCTGGGCACCAAAGCTACTACCCCTGCCACAGCCACAACTTCTTCGACAGCAGCAGCCTCAGCCTCAGCTTCTTCGAGGCAACAACTATTCCTACCCAATTTACCTCTTCATCGGAATCCATCACCAGCATTTCAACAATGGGCTGGGCGCGTGGCCGTGCGAGGCGTTTTGCGTCGGTGCAGCACCGCAAGGGCTAGGTCGTATGGGGAACAACTCGATGCAATTTCTGGATCGATTGAGGATTCGTTTTTTGTTTTGTTTATTTTAGAATTTTTATTTTCTATTTTCTATTTGTTTTTAATTTAATGTTCATCAGGGATATGCTCCCTAGAGCCAAAACTCCACTGCTTTTGGCCTGGGGATTCGTTTTTTGTTTGAGAATTTTGGTTTTTTCTGTTGACGAAGGAAAGGGGTGACCTATTGTCTATTTGGGCCTATAGCCTGCAGTCCACTGGTCCAACTCTATTTCTCCCTCACTACCCCTTCGACCGACTGGCACATTAAGAAACAGAAACAGAAGTGTCTAAAAAACAAAACAAAAACAGAAAAAAAAAAGAACATTCTGATGCCTACGGAGGAAAGATGTGTAGGTGGGGGTCGATCCTCCGCCACCGGCGACCCGGGGCGACCGCCCCCGCTCGCCCCAATGGTAGGATCATATCGGAAATCTGCTCTCCATGCGCGCACCGTGCATATATGCATGGATTGTACATCGACATCGTTGTCCCCGTGCAACCATGCAAGATGCTGACCCGCCGGGGAAGAGGCGTCAAGACAATTTTGAGCGGTAGATGCAGGGTGTCCCTATATGTCGCCTTTAGCGAGTCTGGCTTCTCACTAGCGGAAGGGGCGAGCTAGTTGGGAAGGCCCACACACGCGGGAGGCTACAACCTCTTTTTCCTACTTTTTTTACTTCTTCGGATTTCGTTTTTACTTTATTTTTGTAATTTTCTTTATACTTTGAAATATTTCAATATATTACAAAAAACTCTCTACAAAAACATTTGAAAATGTTGAACAATTATTTAAAAATATTGAATAAGTATTTGAAAAATATTGAAAAAGTACTTGAAAAAATGTTGAACATGTACATAAAAATATTAATCAAGCATTTGAAAAAAATGTTGAACAAATATTTAAAAAAAATCAAGCATTTCAGAAGTGTTAAATGTGTATATAAAAATGTTGACCATGTCTTCAAAAATAAAGAAAATGTATACAAATTGTTTTGGTCATGTATTCAAAAAATGTTAATGAAGCATTTCAAAGATATTAAAAATTTGTAATAGAAAGAATGTTGACCATCTACTAAAAAAATGTTAAATTTGTATTGGAAAAATGTTAAATGTGTATTAGAAAAATGTTGTTCACATATACAAAAAAAGTAGTATGAGACGCAAAAAGAAACAAAGAAAATTGAAAAAGAAAAAATAAACCAAATAAAAAATGATAAAAATGAAAAAGGAATGAAAAAACAATATGTATAGAAGAAATGTTCATCACGTATTCAAAAAATGTTAAACATGCACTAGAAAAATATTATATATATATATATATATATATATACCTAAAATGTTTGTAGAAAAAAAGTAAAATCCAAGATAAAACCAAACAAAATATGGAGAAGGAATAAAGAAAATCAAACAATAAATGGAGAAGAAAAAAGAAATAAAAAATAAAAAACAGAAAGAAAAAACAGAGAAAGAAACCCGTGAAAACAATGGAAAAACTGACTTCATTCGCCTCAACTACAAAACTCGCCTTGTACATATCAGGTGCAAAATGTGGGCGCAAAGATCACACTCCCATCATGTCTCCTCAAGACCATACCAGCCGACCCTGATTCATCCAACTGGAGAAGGCCCTACCAACGGATAAAGCGACCATGTTCGCTGGTGGGCTCGCCATGCTAGCGAAAACAGTAGCCACCCTTTCATGCACGACCGGTCTTTCCTCCACCATTGGCATTTTCGCTTTGATGATTTCCTCCATGTTACACTTCTTGGATAGGTTAAGAGATTGCATGTAACTTTGAAGATAATCAGATGAAACCCGGGGAGACGGCACCTCCTTCCCATGCGCTAAAGCTGACCTCAATGACTAGATCCTTCAAATCAACATTATTGTACGATCCCTCATCTCTTCCCGACAATTAGTAAGAATGTTTAAAAGCTAGTCCTTGCCAGTATGAACTAGCATATCGTGACCAGGTAGCTTCCACATCCTGCGCATTTGTTCCCACGGTGCATGCGCATGATCGCATGTGACTAATGCGTGAAAGCTGCTTTCTTTGTTCTTGCCGCACACGGGACAGGTATCCTTCTTCGAAATGTGTCAATACTTCTTGCACGAATTTGTTGCCCCTGCACCCGAGACCACCTTCCAAGCCATTGTACACATTCTGAGGGGGACCCTGGACACCTCAAATGCATTGCCAGATAGGACGGTGGCTCGATGGATTCATGCTCGTCGCACCTGTCGCCATGGCATGGTTATGCTCCTCCATTGCCAAACGATAAGCACTCCTGATGGTAAACTGGCCGCTCTTCTCCGGAAACCGAGCAATAAAGTCATGTCCATTCCGTAGAGAGGTTCGTATTTTGATTATCTCGCAAACATCCAAGTCCCAAAAATGTTCTCGAAGCCTTTGAACGTTCCATGCTCCATTTTCATCAAGAAAATCAGCAACCCAATTAAGTCTAAAATTTCTCTTCAGCGTGACAGGCCTATGATCATGACCCTATGGGATCTAGGGATCACACCATGTTTTAATTAAAGAATCATCTCCAACACGCCAAATAACACCTTGTTTCAGAAGGTCAAGTCCATGAAAAATTCCTTTCCAAACTGCCGACTGGCTAGTTGGGAAGACCGTGTACACTAGTGCCATTAGGGTAATATTTTGCCCTTAGTAAACGACCATGCCTCCTATAGCTTTAGGGTTTGGGTAGCATCATTTTTTGGGTAGCATCATTTTTTCCTAGCAGAGACAAGCCATCTTCGTTTTCCCATTCTCCACTCCCCATCAGTACTGCCTCATCATTCGGGTTAGATCATCACGGACTACAGCCGGCAAACAAAATACGCTCATAACATTTGGGGGTATAGCTTGCGCCACGGTCTTTATCAAAATTTCCTTGTTCCCCGAGGATAAGTATTGTTCACTCCAGTCTATGAGCTTCTTGTTGAGCCTGGCTTGTAACGTTTCAAATTGCAGTTTATGCATTCTTCTTTCAGGTACTGGCAGACACAAATATTTTTGGTTGAAACACATGATCCGTAACATCCAAAGTACTCTTCACCTATTCCCCCACCAAATATTTTGATAAGTTGACCCGTCGCTGAGGTATAAGTGTTCAACAAGCCTTTGATAATGCTTGCCTTCTGGCCAGATGCTTCAAATAGCAACATTGTGTCATCCGCAAATAATAGATGAGAGATCACTGGAGCCCCACGGCATATAGTAACTCCTCTAAATTCCCATCTAGTTACTGATTTAGTAATAAGAGCAGACAGTGCATCAACAACAAAGAGGAATAAAAAAAAGGAGACAATGGGTCACCTTGGTGAAGATCCCTTGAAGGGGTAAAAGACTGAAGAAATTTTCCGTTAGACTTCACCGAGTATTTAACTAACTTCACAAGCCATAATCGAATTAATCCATCCATAGAGAAGACCCATTTACCTATGGCTTGCTCCAGAAAACTCCAGTCCACACAATCATAAGCCTTCGAGAGATCCAACTTTTAAGCGCAAGCAACATGATTGTTTTTCAATGATTGTATATAATGAAGATATTTGAAAGCAATTATAAGATGTACTAGTATAAAATCACTCTGGTTCTCTAAAATCAATGATGTACATGCCAAATAAGATGTACTAGTATAAAATCACTCTGGTTCTCTAAAATCAAATCCGTGAGCAGCGGACGCAACCGATTAACCAAGCACTTCGAGACAATCTTATAAATAATGTTGCACAAACTTATTGGCCTAAAATCCTTTGGCCCCTTTGGATGAGGAACTTTCGGGATCAAGACAATAGCAGTATAATTCAGACCATCAGGCATTATTCCTGAGTTGAAAAATTCCAAAACCGCTGCAGTAATTTCAGATTTTAGCACTGTCCAGTTGTGCTGATAAAATCTCGCCGAACAGCCGTCTGATTCAGGTGCCTTTAAAGGCCCGATTTGAAAAAGCGCATCTAACAATTCGTCCACAGTAAACGGCACACATAAAATGGTGTTCATGCCTTGCGTAACTTTCGGTGCTATGCACTCATGTATCACCTCGGGATTTAAAGTTGGATCCTTGGTGTATACTTCATTGAAGTAAGATGTTGCCATGTGTTTCATGTCCGATGGTGTGGTGCACCATGACCCATCAGAACGCCTTATCCGCTGCATGTAGTTTCTTTTTGCACGCCACTTAGCATGACGGTGGAGGTACGCCGTGTTCCGTTCCCCTTCCTTAAGCCATGCTATCCTAGAACGCTGCAACCACAACATCTCCTTGCCATAGAGGAGTTCATCTAATTGGTAAAAAAAATGTCTGGTCAGTGCCCTGTCCGCATCACGAAGCTGCAGATTAGCTAGTTTTGTCCTTATTTTTGAATTTCAGTAGCAACATGACTGAAATTTTCATTACACCATGACCTCAAGCTGGCCATCATCTCCTTCAGTTCAGTGCGTCACGTACCGTGCCAAGATTACCAATTGGTCTTCTGTTCTTCCATGTTTGTTCCACCATGGCCGCCAATGCCGGGTGTCTTTCCCACATAATTTCATAACATGAAGTAGCTCTAGCACGTTTAGGATCCACCTGTGATAGCCACACTAACACAGGACAGTGATCCGACCATGAAGAAGCTAAGTGCATCACCTGAGTGGTTGGAAAAAGTCTCTCCAAGCTTCATCCACACAAGTTCTGCCCAGCCGTACGCGTACGTTTCTACCACCATGTTGGCCATTATCATATGTGAACAGAATCCCCGAGAATCCAAGGTCCATGAGCTCACATGACATTAAACAGTCTCAAAACAAAATCATTTGATTTTCTGCACGTTGAGAACATGAGAAATGTTCATGTTGCCACATTGCCTCGTTGAAATCTCCACACACTAGCCACGGCTCTGTTGAGAATGATCGTAGACTAGTCAGATGATTCCACATACGGTAGTGGTTTTCAACCCGTGGCTCACCGTATACAAAAGTTGTTCTCCATGTCTTGGGCTCTTAGCACTCACTTTATCTCAACCACTCGCACGCCGATGTATCTTGTACAAGAATCTAACACGGTCACTTGTAGATTTTTGTCCCAGAATGGGGCGAGACCCCCAGTGAGACCATCACTAGACACACCATCAAAACCCTTCATCCGCAATCTCCACTTAAGTTTTTCCATCTTACTTCAGACTTGTCTTGTTTCATGCAGAAAAATCATCCATGGGGAATTGGCTTTAGAGAGGGCCAAAACCTCAAGAACTGTCCGGCAGCTCCCCACCCCCGGCAGTTCCAGAATAAGGTATTCATTGCGTCCCGCGGTCCTCCTCGAGGGAGGCCGCCGATCTATCACCCGAAACATCCTCAGAGCTGATACGAGCTCTCTTACTATTTACACTGCTTGTATGAGAATTCTGGTCTCCATCCTCACCATTGCCCTAGGTTAGAGCTAGGATACCCACCAATTTACCAAGCTCCTCTACCCATTTAGCCTCGTTACCAATTTCCAGCGCTAATCTCTTCCTGACCGATGGGTCTACCTGCATATGAGTACTTCCAAATTTTGACGGGCTCATAGCAATATCCGTAACATCAGGATCCACCTTTGCTTTCCCTGCATTCTTTGGCCGGGAAAGGTTCTCATCTGGCTTCAACCCATTGTTTCTTTCGAACTGACCCTCTAACGGAGGTTTGTTTAAAGTGTCCGCATAGAGCCACACTACAAACTTCTTGTTCTTTTCCTCATGTACACCAGTACCACACTCCTTAACATCATGACCAATTAGTCCACAGACGCTGCAAAACCTTGCCAACACCTGACATTCTTTTCCTCTAAGAATGCTGACAAACTTAGTGAGGGAATGGCAAATATCATGGCGAACCCTGATCTAGACATAGTCACCATGGGTATTCCCATAGAGCCTCATCTCCATGATCTCTCCCGCGTTCTTAAGCAGTTGTATCACTATTCCCTTCTTACATAATCCATCTGGCAACTTGTGGATTTGGAGCCAGATCGGCATGAACACCATAGGAACTTCATGTACTTTCATGAAACCATCATATGGAACCATCAATACTACCCAATTCCCGAATAGCCACGGCCCCTGCTCCACCATCCGCTCCCAATCGCCCAAGCAAGATGCCTGGACAACTAACAACTTGTGGTTAACAGGACAAAACCGAACATGCTGCACTTGATTCCAGACAGCCCGCATGTCGCGGTAGAAATCAGCTTGACTAAATGACTAAAGGTTTTGTCCGTATGAACCCTGGCTAGGGCGAGCTGTCTCACACTTTCATTGATCTCTAGATCATCCTCATCAATTACTTGATCGTCCAAGGCTTCATCATTCAGATCGAGTTGCTCAAGAAAATCTCCAAGATCGGCGTTTATGCCCCCCCCCCCCCCCCCCGCCACTTGTTCTAGGCTGTGTGTCCGCTCCCATCTCCATCACGTCTGAAGGGGCGAGGAGGCAAGGATCGACATGAGCTGAGTGCCCTACGAGAGGGACAAAATCACAGATGATAGGAGGACTCGCTGACGAGACATTGCTAGTGAGGAAAGAAACCCTGGTTGTAGGCATAGGGGACACAAACCAGGCAAAAACGGTGTATCTTCGATTCAGTCAAGTGATATGGTATGTAAAAAGAAAAAGAAATAAACTGAAAAGAACTGTTTTTTTTTTACCAATGTCCATGCAAGATCAAAGAAATATAGTATCAACTGAGACATAACAAAGTCTTAATCAATTGAGACTTAGCAAAACTGAAAATGAAAAGAAAAAAATGCGGATGTTAATGTAAGATCTCATGAATATTGATTCGACTAAGACATAACCAAGTCTTAGTCGACTGAGACTCATCAAGATTGATTTTATTTTATTTTTGAGTGGAAGGCCTGACTCGTAAGTCGTAACTGCATCGTTGGCCCAGTTAGGATCCATAAACTTATACTAGCTTTCAAGTGCATTTTGAAACAAGTATGTTGTTTCAAATAATAGCTTTCACGGGCTCGACTTCATAAAAGCCATCGCCACCTCAAGTCTAGGAAATTAATCAGCAATTACTCCAACACAGTCCATTTATGCTTACAGAGGTTTTATACCAAGGATTAAGGCAGACTTAAGGCCAGGCGACAAGCCACTGGACTCAACAACCTCAAATGACTCGGGATCCTGGCCATCCGGTAGCTCCCAGTCGAAATGGTACATCATGTTGGCCAGCGTGAGCTCTGCGAGGCGCGTCCCAAAGGCAATACCGGGGCACCCCCTCCTCCCTGCGCCGAACGGTAGAAACCGAGGGTCCTTGCCATTGTAGTCGATGGTCCTGCCGAGGAACCTTTCTGGCCGGAACTCTTCGGCGTTCTCCCATGACTCGTCGTCCCTCCCTATGGCCCACGTGTTGACCATGACCCGGGTCTTGGCCGGGATGTCATAGCCGTGTAGCTGTGCATCCTGAATGGATTCGCGTGGGATGAGGAGCGGCACCGGCGGGGGGGGAGGCGAAAGTTTTC
>NW_024115080.1:0-14206 GCF_003073215.2 Triticum urartu | reverse complement strand
CTGAACCATACTACAGGCAGGGTCCTCTAGCCGAAGTTGATCACCAGCTACCGGCAACCTAGAGTGCCTACCTCAGTATGCGTCAGGAGATCTGAGACCCACAGGTGCATCATCAACTGCAGCATGATCTGGTGGAGCACCTATGGAGGCTCAAGGGCGACGCCGGGCGCGACGTGTGATGAAATATGAGTTTTTATTTGTTGAACTATATAATTTGTATTGAACTATTTGTTGTTGGGCGCAACACCGCCCCCAGCGGCGATTGTATCGCCGGCTCGCCCCCAGGGGGCGATTTTTATGCGTCCTGGGGGGCCAACGGCTGGAGATGCTCTTATAGCAAGACTTCTCCCATGTCCTCGGAAACAAACATAACTACTCACAAAGCATATTCATGTTCATAATCAGAGGGGTATTGATATGCATAATGGATCTGAACATATGATCTTCCACCAAGTAAACCAACTGGCATCAACTACAAGGAGTAATCAACACTACTAGCAACCCAAAGGTACCAATCTGAGGTTTCGATACAAAGATTGGATACAAGAGATGAACTAGAGTTTGAGATGAGATGGTGCTGGTGAAGATTTTTATGGAGATTGACCCCCTTCTGATGAGAGGATCGTTGGTGATGACGATGGTGATGATTTCCCCCTCCCGGATGGAAGTTTCCCCGGCGGAACAGCTCTGCCGGAGCCCTAGATTGGTTCTGCCTCATGGCCGTGGAGTTTTGTCCCGTGAGCTTGCTTATGATTTTTCCTTGACGAAAGACTTTGATATAGCAGAAGATGGGCATCAGAGGGCCACCAGGGGGCCCACGAGGCAGGGGGCGCACCCAGGGGGTAGGGCACGCCCCCACCCTCGCGGATGGTGTGTGGCCCCCTTCTGTTACTTTTTTCGCTCAGTATTTTTCATATATTCTGAAACGTGCTCCCGTGAAGTTTCAGGACTTTTGGAGATGTGCAGAATAAGTCTCTAATATTTGGTCATTTTCCAGCCCAGAATTCCAGCTGCCGGCATTTACCCTCTTTATGTAAACCTTGTAAAATAAGAGAGAATAGGCATAAGTATTGTGACATAATATGTGATAACAGCCCATAATGCAATAAATATCGATGTGAAAGCATGATGCAAATGGACGTATGACATACCACCACGTACATGTGTTCATGGACACGGTCATATTATATTTCTTGTCATTAATACACAGAGACACAGAGACTATATTCTCAAATCAAATGTGTCCACTCAAATGTCAAGAAGTTCGTGAAGGAAATGTGTCCTACAATACTTGGTAGTCGTCGTCATTCGTAGTAGCCATTCATGCGAAAATATTTTGGAAATCGAGTGCTGAATCAATTTGGAAATAAAACCATTAATGTAATTAATTAACTAGATGGTTAATTATGTATGCAATTAATTAGGTCCATTTAAATAGAAATTATTTTTTTGCACCCAATCAATTTTGAAACCAAGTCATTTATGTAATTAATGGTTTAGGTTGACACTTAATTATGCCTATAGATAATTAGAAGCGGAGATTTTTTCCAATTAGGCGGGTAATTAGTCGATTTGGTTGGCAGTTAATCAGGCGTGTGAAGAATTAGGTAGGTGGTTAATTATTTGTGTAATTAATTAATTAAGCAAGCGGTTCATCGCGTTGAATCATTTTAAAAGCGCTCATCGGCAAGGACAATCAACAAGCTCTCAGCGAAATGGTCGAGCACCACTTGTCAGCATGGACAACGGACACCATGCGCCCGCGACATGGACGACCTAGCGTTCACCAAGATGGATGACGATCATGCTCTACAGGAGGTCCACATGTTGACGGTTTCCAAAACGTTCGCGGATGAGTACAACACGACACTAGATTGGCGAGGTGGTTCATGCTATAATTGAAAGGGAGAGTGCTCCATGAATAAGAAGGAAAAAGAACTAAAGCGACCAAGTGGTCCATGGTGTTGGAGATGTAAAGAGTGTTCCAAAAACATAAAGCGAAACAAGAAAGAAAGAGTATTATAAAAAATAAGTAGGAATGAGAATTAAAACTGACAAGGAAGGAGGAGGAGGAAGAAGAAGAGGCGTCGCTGACAAACGCGTTGATGTTGACGTGAACGAACTGGTTGGCGAAGAGACTAGGAGTAGAAAATGTGGGAAAGGTCGAGGAAGAGAAGGAACATCAATTATCCCTTTTAGCAATGAATGGTATCTGGGCTGGAGGTGGAGCTTATTGGTGACTAGAAATACATTCAGGTTGCCACTTACCTCCCATGTCAGTGTGTATTTGCGAAGTTGAATGGACCTTTGAGACTGATCTCTATAGTTATTTATTATTTTGTGTCAATAGTATGTGTTAGTTTAATCCACTTTATTATACAGTAATTATGAAAAATTTCATCTTTGTTGCAACGCATGACGAAGGTGAGGTGGCTGTCATTTGATTTTAAAAAAGGAGGCTTCATCGAGAAATGTCCCACTACGGTAGGAAACCGAGTGAGAAAGGGAGGGTCCGAGAGAAAAAGGGGGCGATACGTTGTAGGGTGGGTTTTTTGTGTTGGGCCCATGTGTTAGAGATAACATGGGGATAGTCTAAACAACCGCATTTCTCCCCCATATATGGTCTAAATTTGAAGGAGTCCGGACTGTCCATACAGTTGAATTTTGAAGAGCCTACTAAGCGTTCGTTTAATATCCAAACATGTCCGGACCTTTAAGAAAAAATGAGCTTTAACCTTACAGACGATCTTAATCATTTGTTTAGTTAATTTATATATGCATAGCATGTAGCAACGCATGGACGTTTTGCTAGTCTAGCTATAAAACTTGAAATTCACAAAACTCGTATAGCTACAATTTTGTGATGACCCGGCGGTCCGATCCTTGCAAGTTGCAACTAGAGATAAGCATCAGGGTGACAGTACTGCCGGGTGGTGGTATCAATCACCATGTGGTGATGAAATTAAGGCTGTACGAACCTGGTTAGTAATTGCAAGCAGGATTGAGGCATCTGCTCTTGCAACGTGTGCGCGTGGGTGGGCCTTGTTCGTTTCATTCATAATCAGCAATGGTCCATGGAGGCATGAACTGGCCAAGGGACGGACGAGAGCTTTCCACGTACCACCAGCTAGGCAGCGAGATCGATTGAGAAGGACCAATGGACCATGCACGAAGCATGAAGCACTCATCAATTGTGCGTCCTTTCGGACAGCGCCTTCAACCATGCATCGGGCAGTTGATCTTGAGCACTGTTTCTATTCAATTGAAAAACTTTACAGAGAGAGAGAGAAAAAAAGGTTCCATGACTTCGATCGAGGAGGACACGGCCGGCCTGGTGCTGAAAGGAGGGGTAGCTCTAACTGAATCAAATTCCACAATTTCTAAAAACGATATGTTTCTTTTTCATTTTTCACTGTGAGAGCTTCTCTCAATCCTTTCCTAGTCCTTTCTTTCTTGGGCACTGCCCAGACTTACCCGGATTGGTCACCCACATTCATTCATTGTTTGTTCTGTTGCAGAATCGACCCACAGAGCTAGTGCAATTGGGATGTAGAGTCCCATGCATGACTGCTGCCATGGGCCGCTCCATTGCTCGCAGCAGCGCCAAATAGTGCAAGGCATGGCTATACCTCGCTCAAAGCGGTTGAATGGTAGCCTCGCTTGAAGGAGCGCCAAACTGGGCCGGCCCAGCTCGCGTGAGGCCACACGCCAATTTTTTCTTCTGTTTTTTTTTTGTTTTCGCATTTTGCTTATTTGACTTTTGTTTATTCTTCCAAATATTCTAAATAAATATATTACAAAAAACACTTTACATAAACATTTGAAAAATATGTTAAACAAGCATTTGAAAAATGTTAAATGTGTGTAGAGAAAATGTTTCTCATGTATACAAAAAATGTGTATGAAAAAAATGATCATATATTTATAATTTTTAAATCAAGCATTTGAGAAAATGTTGAACAAGTATTTTGATTTTTTTAATGAAGTATTTGAAAAATATTAAACGTGTATAGAAAAATTGTTGACCATCTATTAAAAAATGTAAATCTTGTATTTGAAATGTTAATCAAGCATTTGATAATGTTCAAAATGTATAGATAAATATTGACCATGTATTAAAAATGTTAATACTTTATTTGAATTTTTTTAATCAAGCGTTAAAAAATGTTTAGAATGTGTATAAAAAATGTTGACCATGTACTAAAATAATGCTATATGTACCAAAAATGTACAATATGTATGGCAAAACAAGACATCAAGTTGTCAAAAAATGTTAATCATATATTTAAAAAATGTTAAACTCGTATATATAAAAAATGTTTCTGATGTATATGAAAAATGTTGAATGGGTACCGGAAAAAGACCCAATGATGAACGAGAAAGAAACAAGCAAAACCTAAGAGAGAAGGAAGGAAAGAAACAAGGTAGCTTGATAAATGTTATTATTTTCCCCACGCTAAACTATGTATCAAGTAATCAGCTGAACCAAGAAATAACTTTTAGAAGATAAAGAAGTAGTATAAACCATGCTATATTTTTCCGGTATATGTACAAACTATGTTGCTGATTCAACAAATAACTATATGAAGACCATGCCATATTTTCCAGTATATGTACACTACCAAATCCAGAATGTCTAGTCTGCCAATCTACATAACAAGCATCCGTTAATCAAAACAGAAATACAAGTAGTACGAGCATCATTCAGGGGAGATTGAGATTGAGAAAAAACGACAGAAATCTTTACCGAAGATTTTTCTCTTTAATTAGAAGAAATTCATGCTTGGAGTCAAAACCAAACAAACTTGCATCATAATCTGCTACATACCGACTGTACACTGCACGTTGTCTACAGAGCAAACTGAAAGACATGCAGTTCTTGTTTGAGATCAAAGAGACATGCACACATATCATGGTATGGAAAGATGATAGAGTGCCGTGAGGAGTTACAAACTGATGCCCACCAGCAGCGAGGAAGTGCAAACGACTTGGATTTAACAGGAGTCGGTCATCAACTCATCATCACACTACAGCAAGAGATGCAAGCACAGGTCCAAGGTCTGGTCGTTGGCTCCATCGTAGTCTCAGGCATACCCGTGATCACAAACCTTGCAACATGGAAAATCATAACATAAAATTCTAATCGATTTGGTTATCTTCCCATGAGATTTGGTACGTCCCCTTCGCCATATGTCCGCACTCTGCAGTTGCTGCTCCAAATCACATCGCGACGCAAGATTGGGATGGCGACCTTGACCACTCGTCGCACGTCACCACACTCTTCATAGGCGAGATGTATGTCGCGGGAGGGAGGAACCTCATGCTGATGGTAACAAACCTAACGGGGAGACGTACTGGACTGGACTTCCGGCGGCTGCCGGCGACTGGCGTGATGCCGATCCCCTTCTTCCCCTCTTCTTCTCCTTCCTCTCCTCCACCCCACCTTCTTCCCTAGCTGATCCACTCTTCCCTGCTCTGTCACTACTTCTATCTCTGTTTCCTTTCTCTCAGATCCCTTTCCTTTCCCCTTGTTCCTGCCGGATTCAAGACGGAGGCGATCTTTCTGACCGGATCTGATGCGGCGTCGTTCGATCTGACCGGATCCAGGGCTTCCTTGTCTCCTCCGCAGAGTCCATCCCCAGCCTTTGCTGTTCTTTCTACCTTTCCCGTCTTCCACTCCTCCAATCCCCTTGTTTTTGTTTTCTGTTCCTCTCAACTTGTCCCACTTATAATCTTCGATTCAAGTTTCCCAAAACCTGTTTTGCTGGATCTGCTTTTGCGCAATCTTTTTGTCTGGTTTAAGCCCTCTCTCTCGCGCAGGGGTCAGCAGTGCATCGTCCTTAAGGATCTTGGGTGCCATGAAAGCTATAGCGTGGAATTGCCGAGGCATGGGCCGGAGCCTCAGCAATGATCGTATGCTATTTCTGGCTAATCTGATCCGTTCTACTAAAGCGCAGGTAACTTTTGTTTCTGAAATAAAATCTTCTAAAGTGCGATCAATTGATCTGGTTAATAGATTTGATGTTGCCAACAGTTTTGTTGTTCCTTCGAGAGGGGCCTCTGGAGGGCTCTGGCTAATGTGGAATGATGATCTCAAAGTCACTATTCATGCTGCTTCCTTCCACTATATATTAGCTACTGTACTTCATGTAACCACTGGTGTCCAATTTTGTTTGGTCTGTATATATGGTGATCCCTATCATAGACAAACTACTGCCATTTGGAGTGAGATTTCAACTTTTGTGTATGATAATCTGGGTCTGCCCATGATGTGTATGCGAGACCTTAATGACATCTTGTATGATACGGATGGTTGTAACGGCAATGTTAACTATTATCATATGAATGTTCTCCGCTCTCTTGTTAAAAATTGTGGATTCTATGATATAGGTTTTAGTGGTCCTGCGTATACTTGGCGTAGTAAACAACACACTTCGAAACCTATTTATAGACGCCTTGATCGCTGCTTGGTTAATTCTGAATGGTGCATGCATTATCCTAATACTAAAGTCCTCAACTTGCCTATTATTCTTAGTGATCATGCCCCCATTCTAGTGTCTACTGAAGGTACTTTTGTTAAACCTAAGCAAACATTTAAGTTTGAAAATTGGTGGCTGCTGGAGAAAGATTTCGCTAGTTTTGCTAAATCTGCATGGAATAATTGCTCAGTTCACTCCTTTGCAGCCAAAACCTCTTATTTGGCAGGTTCCTTGAAGATGTGGTGCCAGAAAAAAAGCCTCTCCAGCAGGATCTTCTTGACCTAGAATCGAAGATTAATCAAATTCAACAACTTCCTTTGCAACCACAGAATCATGCATTGGAAAGTTCTCTTATTTTCAGGTATGAGCAAACTCTTTCTAAGCTTAACCAATTCTATAAGCAGAGAAGTAAGAAAGGTTGGGCTACTGCTGGAGATCGTAATACTAAATTTTTCCATCAAGCGGTGGTTAAACGTAGGAAGAGGAATACTATTTGTTCTGTTAAGGATGAGAATGATATGATCCATTTCAAACCTAGTGCTATCACTAACACTTTTGTTAATTATTTTCGTTATATTTTCTCATCTCCCGATAATAATGCTGATAGGCCTTATCTTGATACACATTGTCCTAGTGACTCTCTGGATCCTACCTATGCTCTTCCTGATAAACATGAGGTTTTACAGATTCTCAAAGAAATGAAATTGAATGCTTCTCCAGGGCCAGATGGGTTTAATGTTGAATTTTATTTGGCGGCCTGGGACTGGATAGGAGATGAAGTCACTCAACTTGTCATTAACTTTTACACTACTGGTATTTTGCATCCACATATTAATGACACTAACATTGCTCTTATTCCGAAAAAGCTTGTGCCTCAAGTTCCCATGGACTATCGCCCTATTAGCCTTTGTAATGTTGTTTACAAAATCATTGCGAAGTCGCTTGCTAATAGGATCAAGCCTCATCTTCCTGATTATATCGATCCTGCTCAACAAGCTTTCATTGAGGGTAGACGTATTAGTGATAACATCATTATTGCCCGGGAGATTGCCCACTCTTTCTCTCTTAAATCTTGGAAACATAGTGCTTTCATACTTAAGATAGATCTAGCCAAAGCTTTTGATCGTCTAGAATGGAATTTTATTGTGTCTGCTCTTGCTCGTAAAGGGCTGCATGGTCACTTCATTAATTTAATTCATGCATGTGTTTCTTCTCCTATGTTCTCTGTGCTGATTAATGGACAACCCTCTCACAAGTTTAGGAGCTTTCGAGGTATTCGCCAGGGCTGTCCGATGTCTCCTTTTTTGTTTGTTATTGCCATCAATGAATTATCTATTGCTCTCAACGAAGCTCTTGCTGCTCATCATTTGCAGGGTATTTCGCTTGGACCAAATTGCCCTTCTATCCACTCTTTGTTATTTGCAGATGACTTGTTGGTTGGTGGGCAAGCCAGTCTTCAAGAAGCTCGCACTATGGCTCATCTTATTAATCATTTTTGTTCTATCTCAGGTCAAACTCCAAATTGGGCCAAATCAGCCATTCTTTTCAGTTCTCATGTTCCTCAAGCTATGTTGCAGGATATTAAGCAGATTTTCCCTGTTTCTAATCTGGATAGCAATTTCACTAATCTTGGTCATCCACTTGTTCTTCCTGCAAAAAGAAGAGCAGCTGCATATAACTTTGTTCTAGACAAATTTCTGAATAAGTTGCCCATTTATAAAGCTAACATGCTTTCTCATGCTGCCAGACTTGAATTGATTCGCTCAGTTTTCTCGACTATCCCTGTCTATTACATGGCTAATATCTTGTTTACGAAGAAATTCATTGCTAAGCTTACTGCTGTTATTAGGAATTTTTGGTGGACAGGTGTTCGAGAAAATGACTCAAAAAAGAGTCTTTGCCTTAGAGCATGGAAGGACATTTGCAATTCAAAAGATGAAGGTGGCTTAGGTGTCAGAAATTTAAAAGATATTAATGAGAGTCTTCTTATTTCTGCTGCCTAGAGGTTAGCCAAGTTCCCTTCTTCTCACTTGCATCTTGTGCTTAAGGCTAAGTACTTTCATGATGCTTCTATTTGGACAGCTACTGCTATTTCTCCCAAATCAGCTTTCTAGGCCTCTATTTTGAAATTGTTGCCTAAACTTAAAGCTCATTCTTTTTATCAGTTATCTCAAGGTAATATTTCAATTTGGAGCACACCTTCGTGCACTCTTTGGAGCTCGGTTCATGATCATCTTATTGCTCAACAACCTGGTTTTATATATCCTTCTTTAGTTAAAGATCTTTGGCTTCCAGGTCAAAAAAGTTTGAATCATGATCTTGTTTTCTCCCTTTTCCAGCAACCTTTGGCCTCTCTCATTGTTCAAACTGAAATTATTGATGACGAAAGTCCAGACTTGCTTTGTTGGGATCTTACCCCTAATGGAATTTGTTCTTCTAAATCTGCATATAAACTCTGTTTACAGGAGATTCATGCTAATCCCAGAAATGCGCCTGCTACTCTTCCTTTGGATTTGTTAGATTTGCTCAAATTAATTTGGAAACAGAAGAATTTGCTTCCTAGGGTCAAAACTTTCGCCTGGAGATTACTTAGAAAGGCCTTGCCTACGGGTTTGCGAGCTGGTCGTTTTTCCATTCATATTTCTAAAAATTGTTGTCGTTGTGGCCAGCAAGAGGATGAGTTCCATCTATTTTTTCTGTGTAACTTTTCCCGTGCGGCTTGGTTTTCCTCTCCTTGGTTCCTTCGATCGGATGCTTTAATTCAGGGCCATTCCACTATGCATTCTGTTCTTTTTGACTTGCTTCGTATGGGACATCCTCATGGTTCTATTTCTAGTGTTTTAAATTTTTTGTGGTGTCTCTGGAAGGCTAGAAATGATTTTCTCTTTGATAGAAAAAGGCTCTTCCCCACCAAGTTCATATTGCAGCTCTTGCTTTAGCTTCTGATTGTTATGATAATGTTCCATGTTTACCTTCGAAGCAGGATCAAGCTCATAATCAATTGCCTCCTAATCAGCTCCCTATGCAAGGTAGAACGCTTAAGACAGTTCTGTTAATTGTTGGCCCTAAGATCTATTCTAATGCTGCTTATAGGACCAAGAAAGTTCCAGGTTTGTTGCAAGGAGAGGTTGCTACAGGTGTGGGAGTGTACATCTCTATGCCCTTCAACCAAAAGGAAATTAATGTGCAAGTTCAAGCTTCGGCTTCTCCTACTTCTACTCCTCTGCAAGCTGAAGCATTGGCTCTTTCTTTTGCTGCTCATCTTGCTTCTCAACTCAATATTGCGAAGCCCATTTTTCTTTTGGATTGTCTTGCTTTAGCTTTGGCTGTTGCCTCAGGTAATATTTGTGATTCTGCCACCTCTTGGAGTATTAGAAAGTCTTTGGCTAGCTTTTTCAAATGTACATCTAATTTGCAACCGCGCGTGTTTCACATTTCTAGAGAAATCAATGGTATTGCTCACAATCTTGCGCAACAGGTTTTTCGTTCTGATGGGCACACTCAACTCTCTTGTTTTGCTGCTACTCATTCTCAAGTTTCTTGTCCTGTGTTGCCCCTTCTTTCAAATTTCCAGATTCAGGGTTTTAGAATTCATACTATACATTGCTACTAACAACCTTGTTGTGCATGGATCTTCTGCTTCTATTCATAGTGTTGCTGTGCTGGCTTCTATACTCTCTCTCTCTCTTTCAGGATACGCCTTTGCCAGATTAAGGATGGTCTTCTTCAACCTGCTGGTTTCTCACAGGAACAGGAATCCTCTTCCATGTTGTGCATTTTGCAGAGTTTGCCAAGCTGAGGCCAGTTGACGTCTTAAGCTCTGCAGGATTAAATTTAGAGGCTTGTATTACACCTGCCTTTGGGTGCTTCAGTACACTTTCAAGTCATCTTTGTTTGGCACACTTGTTGTTTTAGGCTGTCTGTTGTCTGTCTTTCTGTTCTTCTGATCATGGTGTTTATCAGTTGGGGTTTCCCTCTCTGTCTTCCAGGATAGCTCCTCAGCTCATATAGCCTTAGACTCTGCTTCTCTTTCTTTCAATTTCTTGGCAGGTCTATGTAATGCTTGATGTACTCTGTCAATGAGCTGAATGAAATTGGCACCTGTTGGTGCCTTCTCTTGTTCAAAAAAAATTGTCACGGGAGGAGTTGACTATACCACGATGAGGGAGAATGGGGCCAGTGATGGCGGCGACGCTCGGACTAAGCTGTCGGCGGTAGAGAAAACCCGGGATGGTCGGATAGGGGGGCAACGGCCGCCATAGATCACGAGTAAGAAGCGACACCGAGATGAAGTGCGGATTAGGTTAGGATCGTATGGCTCACAATGTCTCTGTCGAGCAAAACTTGCGGGCTGGAGACGAATGGCGACGTACGAAGCGACTTACCATCACAACCACTCTTTAGAAGTAGAGATGATGAGCCGTCAAACAATGCTTTGTAAATAACGCATCTTCGTCAAAACATGACATGTTTGTTGCTCGGTCGCAAAAAAGAAAAGAGTTCGCTACTCATATCCCAGTCTATATCTTCATATATCCCTCCAAAACCAAGATAAGAAGCACACCGTCAAACAATACTACTCAAGTAAAAGAAATGAATAATAACAATCAAATATATAGTCCTTAGAGATTATGCTTATGTTTTCATTAAGGTAGAAAACTCTAATATTTCGCCATCTAATCAATCAGTCGACAACTCTATGAAGACGAGACGGCGGCGGCTCTCTGAAGATGGAATAAGGTTCTCTCCGTCTAACCACTATCCCGGTGGTGCGTCTAGCATCGTACGGTGGGCGTGTGAAGATGTGTCTCCGACGGATTTATTCTTAGTGGATTTGCTCAGATCTGGTCATAGTTCGTCTACGATTAATGTATTTTCAAGTTGGATCATTTTGATCTACGCTACTCTTCAATGGCGGCGATTGCTGTTCCGGTGCGCTGGTCCTATGGGGTCTTAGCACGACTTCCTGACTGTCTACTAAGTTTTGCCCGACTCCGGCCAAGGAGGGGCGATGACGGCGCCGCGCCTCCGGCTCGCTTCTATGCTTGTAGTCGTCGCTAGGTGGTCTACGGGTCTGGATGTAATTTTTATTATTTCTGGTGTTCATCATACTGCCATGACTGAAGATGAATAGATCGGAAGTTTTCTCGCACAAAAAGAGAGAAACTATAAAATTTCACGGATGTGCCATCAATGGACTCACACAAAATTGGACCGAAAGCAGAAACAATATTTTTTTTCTAATTGGAAGAACAATATTTTAAGGTACATATTTGGCATGCATTTTAATATTTATTGTTCTGTTTTCAATTTTTTTATTTCTTATGTTGAACATAAACTACATTATTTTTTAAGTCACCGTGGATGTCTGAAAAAAAATTGTTGCAATATTTCAATCTATACCTACTATTAAAGGGAGGTGATATTCTTGGTTTCGTCCCACTTCGTTTGGTCCCGCTTCAATTAATTTCACATACGCTATTGATTTCAATATAGATTTACGCAAACTGATGGTACCACATTAATCCAAAAATTAATATTGCCCTTAATGTATCCTCGTGTGTTGGAATATTTACGTATCCATAATATCCTTAAATATCTACATGAGTTTCAATGTTGGAAGACGATACTTCGAAGTTTTAAACAATCAATGTGTTCTAGTATAGTTAAGAGACATATACTACCTCCATTTCGGTTAATAAGTCTTTCGTGTAGTTCTAGATCGATGATTTAACTATCTAAATATGTATTATATGTAGTAGATGTTTTCACTCAATGTATATGTAAGAAAAACATCAAATAATATGTTGATGTGTCAGCTACACAAAAATGCAATTTTCTAGCTGAACGCCCACAAAACACCATTTTAAACAGCGTATTTATTTATTTGTATATACACCACATATATAAAAAACATATAAATTTATAAACATGTATATACTTCGTACCCACTCCATCCCAAGTTACTTGTCGTGAAAATGGATAGAAATAAATGTACCATGGAAAAAACGCCACAATCTGAAAAAAGGGAACCGCCCCCGCGTCGTCCCGGTGACTCGAGCGGACACCATCTCCTTCTGGCCGGTGACCCTCCCTGCTCTTCCCCTCATCCTCCTCGCCGCCACCAGTAGCTGCTGCCTGGCAAAGCCCGCGTGTGGTGGCGGCGACGGGGCAACTCGGCTGGTCTCCTCTCCGTGGTGGTTGATGGTACACCGACGGCGATGGATGGCAGAGATCAGGGCGGAGATAGGGCTCCAGCGTGGCGGCCCCTCTTCATGGCGATGTCGGCTGCGGTGGCCACGTGGGCGGCGTCATGGCTAGGCTTGTAGGCTACACACGGTGTTGCTGTAGTAGCAGCGGTAGGACTGGGATTCGCCAGATCTGGCCATGAGTGTCTGGTCCCGCTCCTGCCATGGTTGGCGTCTCGCCAAGTTCGGGCCTCTGCGGTTGCGGGTGGCACGATGTGGCGTCGCAGACTTTGTCTGAAGGTCTGGATTGAGAGGAGGGTGACATGCCGGTTGTTGGCTTCGGCCTACTAATGGTGTTTGGCCCTAGCTCTCTTCTTCTACCAAGTCGTCTTTCTGCCGTATGTCGAACTCTTGAATCTGGCCGCTGACGAGTTTCGGTATTCCCCGTCGGAGATCTATATGGATTGAGATCGGAAAGGCTCCGGTCGTGCGTGCTCATATTATCAGCCAGCACAACCTCAAGAGGGCGCAACGCGAAGCTTTGATTCTTATCGATGTCATGGGACATGTCTAAGTCAAGATTCCCAAGGCATTGATAGAGATGGAGAAAGTCATGGCGGCTGTGATTGCAGGTATTGAAGCTTTGGTGGAAGGGTGTATTGGATGTGATGATGACTGTGTGCCACGTGTTTGGTGACTTGCAACAGCGGCCTCGGCAAGCGGAGGAGGTGGCACTGAAGGACTGCATTTTTTGTGGTGCTTCTCGAGTACCGAGTCTCGATTTTCAGGGTGAAAATCTAAGGTTTGGCCTTTATTGATTGTACCTGCCAATGGCCTTGGTGAAGGCATTGATTTTGGGTGAACTCGAACTTTCTCCAAGGTGAAAATCTAAGATCTCCGATTGGGCAACGACCACATTTGTGCATTGTTTTTTTTTTCAAAGGCATTGTTTTTGGAGAACCTCTTTTGTATCTGATGTTTTCTTCAATGGTGGTGTGTATCCTTAATCTCTTTGGACATCTTTTTTTTACATTATTTTTTGGCATTTTGTTGATACAGAGACCCGGTGTAATTGATATCTTTACGATGTTAATATATTACCTTTGAAAAAAAAATACAACCATTTCAACTACAAGTAACTGGGGACGGAGGGATTGCTTACGAGTTACGAGAGCATCCATCGATCATCCTGCTAGCTCACGTGTGTCTTCCCCGGCTCCGGCTCAACCGTCGGTCGGCCACCGCTAACAGATGACGCGCGCTGAGCAGAATTTGCCAGCTTCGACGACCACCGTGTTGGTCACTTGGTCTTCGTCTTCCCTGTTGCGACCACAAACTGGACCGATCTCCGTCCAGAAGAAAAGTCCGTGTTTATCACGAGACTAGGACTGTACGTACATACCGACCAACCACCACACCAGTCAATCATGGTGGTCATGGACGGGAGCATCACGCTGCTGCTGCTGCTCTTCCCTGTCCTCCTCGCCGTCTACCTCCGGCGCCGCAGCGTCTCACCGGCTGCGGGGGCGCCGGAACCCT
>NW_024115079.1:0-7002 GCF_003073215.2 Triticum urartu | reverse complement strand
TTGTGCTCGGCGGCTTTCCTACAGCCTTCAGACGTTCTTGGCACGTGATGGTGTGGCCGGCTTGGTGTTTGTCCCAGCAGCATTCCTCCTGTGTCTTTGGCGCCTGAGGGTTGCGGTCATCGGTTTATGGCCCTTTCTTAGTACCTATTGTAACTAGCTCTCCGATGTGTTGTAAGTTCAGAGTGCCCCCTTGTATCTTTTGGGCTTTTCTTGTTGTTCGTTTTTGTGTCGTTTGTCGTCATTTGGCGTCATGGTGGCGTTGATGGCGGACGAGCCTGCCAAGGTTGGCACCACAATCTGTTTGGAGATGGACCAGTGGAAGATGGTGGAGACGACAGTGAGTGCGTCAGACCGGTTTATGCCCTAGACCCGGTATGTGGCTAGGCTGGGGATTCCGGCTTTCGATGTTAGGATTAGGTGAGTGGTCTGGGTAGTGGCCCAGCTAGCACCCCTTCATCATATGGATAGGAGTAGCGGCATATGTTGCCTAGATGGTGGATTCAGGCTTATTGTTGTAACACTTTGTAAGGTCCTCGATAATAATCAATAAAGTGGCCGTATGCATCTCCCAGATGCAGAGGCCGGGAGTCATCCTCCTTTTTTTTTAAAAAAATATGGTTCACCAAACTATGTATGCATGCATGCAAGGCATAGAGATTGCACTTTTCACTTTTGATGAAATAAGAGGCAAGTTCTAAGCCAATCTATGAGAGATCCAGGGCCTTCTCCATGTATGTCCATCATTAAGATAAGGTTTATCTGATGGCTAAAAGTTGTGTTTGCGCTGAAGTATTACAAGTGCTTGCTCTGCCATATTTCTAACATACGGTACTATTTGTAATTTTCTATACGGACTGAGTTTTGCGCAGGATAAGACTAGGAGAAGAACTTAAACACTATTATTAGACACATTGCTTCCTCATCTACTCTTATGCATCTAGATGCTACATCGACTTCCATCCGAGATCACGCAGGCCTTGGTGTACATCTCTCTATTGCTAATGCTATAACCGCTACTAATCTGAATGTTTAGGCTGTTTCTTGGGGAGCACATCCCTTGTACATGCAGAATCTGTCAGAGCCACCTTTGTCTTGTCAATTTCTTGTATGTAGACAATTGGAGCCATCTACATCCTTTTACCACCAACCTAAATTAGCAAGCAGTACCACCATGGGGATAACAAATTTCTCAGAACATATACAAACATGACATATCCCATGATCACCGTTACAAAAACTTTGTCGTGGAATTCTTTGAGGAATATGTTGATTTGAGTTCTACAACATCCAAATCACTAGCAGACAAGCTACATTACTACGCATAATGAATAGGTTCAGATGTTAGTACTACAAAGCTGCCCATACGATTAAATCTATTAGAATTCACAGTGAAGGTACCAGCCGATTTTTCCGCAAAAAAAAAAAGGTGAGACCAAAGAACATCAAAGGCTGCATGAGAAACATGTGGTTTTCACATTTCAGATTCATGTAGAAGTAGAACTCCAGGCTTAATTCCAATATTGAACAAGTGTATCTCATAAGATTGAAGTACAATAAGAAGATGCAACAAGAGATGACATCCCTAATTCTAAGTTATCACTGAGATCGCTACATTATCTAATAGCTAGTCATATGAGCCCAAATGATGCAAAGCCTGTTAGGTTCGTACTCTGCCATTAAAGTTGTAACGTTGCTAGTGATCTTCTTTGTCCATGTAGATCTGCTCAAGCATCCCCATAAATGATGCTTGCTCGATACTATGTCACATTATTGTGATACTTGTACGTTATTACACAAAACACTCGTAAGATGGCAATGGCTCTCTAGATAACATATGAATGACTACATCGCAAGGTAAGGTCGATCGGTATAAACATTCTACAAGAAGTGTCGAGAGCTATCTTAAGTCAGGGCCACTTCTTGTTTCTCTTGCCACACAACTCAGTGCAAGGACTACTATCTGGCATAAACCAGAAAAGCGGTAAGCATGACCGAAAAACTGAAATAGAGTCGGGGCATGACAGAATTATTTGTGGACAACTATGTTCCTGCAACCTAAGTCGGTAACCAAAAGTTAACACGTGGTCATGATATTGAGTTCTTGCAAAACAATTATTTCACGGGACGAACATAACTCATCAATCAAACTGCGAGGTAGGTCTAGCATTTAGCGTGGGCAATACACGAGAACTTTATAGCTCTGTACCTGACCGTGGTTAGATGGATCCAAACCATGTGCAGAAAGTGGAAGGGGTTGATTCAGTGGCTACAAAATAACATATATACACGAGCCAAAGCAAATGCCCCTCCATTTGATAGACAAGTTTGGGACAACTTTTTTCGGCTAGAGGGAGTATGTGCTAAAAGGAGAGGTTGGCGTTGGGTGCACATATGTATAGCATATTATTATTGGGTTGTACAATTCAGTCATTCTGGTTTCTGGTTCTCTCTTCTGGAAATGTCTAGCATGTATAATTATTTGGGAATGGTAGGTCTCGGGATGGCAACCGCATGCACCTTTCTACATGTTGGTTCTTCGGTAGGGGCAACAGAAAGCCTAACTCAGTCGAGTTGTAAATTAGATTGACGTCGATTTGTTGGACTACTACTATTAATTAATCACTCTGGCACGTTGTACCGGGCCTCGAGCGTGTAGGTTACTGGGATTGTAGTTTTTACCATCCAAAAAAAATACTGAGGTTGTAGTTGTACCTTGCCTCGTGCCAATAATAATACATGAGTTGATTTGCAGGCCGTCGTTATCCAGGCCCACAACCGTCTCTGCCTCTCTCGTTTCGCCAGCGCATTCTGACGCTCTTTTTTCCTTGTTTCAAAAAAATCCTAGGTTTTCCTTTTTTTTCGAAAAGGGGGAAGGTTTTCCTTTTTTTTGCAGCTCAAAATCCTATGTTTTCCTCTGCTTCTTCCATTTATTTAATTGTTTTGCATTTCCAAATAATAAGAATATGTAGTTCTTATTTGGTTTAATTATTTTGCAAACATATCTTACAGTATTCTGGAATCTGGAAAATTCTCCAGATATTTCTTGTTCTAGAAAATACTCCGTACTTCACAAAATTTCCAGCAAGAAAACATCAGAAACATATGTGGAAAACTGTGGGCATCTAACCTTCATTGGTTGACGAGATGGTCTTACCATGACGTCAAATCTTGAATTTTTGTTTTCTGAAGCCATCTTCACCTATACGTGAATTAAAATCTTTTTGGTGTTTTCCCAAACATACATAATTGTATGATCAACACCCTATTTTTAGTTGTCATATTATTGTTCATATTGGGAGTTTCAACTGATACCGCAATGTAGCACTTACTTGGAGAAAAATGAATGGTACTACTTGATTGATGAATTTTCACCATAGAAAAAGTCAATTACCAAGCAAAACACAATTTTCTCCACTAAAGCAACACACAGTTAATTATATTTTGGCACGTGGTTAATCAGTCTAGCCACAAGAGTAAATTTGTTAGGCCCCCCTAATCATATTTTAATTTGTACTCCCTCCATTCCTAAATATGTCTCTCTAGAGATTTCAATAAGTGACCACATACGGAGCAAAATGAGTGAATCTACACTCTAAAATATGTCTATATACATCCATATGTGGTTGTCCATTCGCAATCTCTAAAAAAACAAATATTTAGAAACGGAGGGAGTAGCTAATATCGACACGTGAAACAGTGCATGCTTAACGATCATATGTTGCATTAAGAGTTAATTTCAGATAAAGTAAAACTGGTTCGACAAGTCTAGTCATTAATGGCTAATTACTTTCTTGAAACTTTAGTGGGCTACTAAAATTTAACACCACATGGCCTGCTGCGAAAGTGAAGGGGTAGGCCTAAAATTTAGAGCAGATGGCATGAGAGCTTTATAGCTCGATACCTGGCCATGTATAAGATGATCTCAACTATTTCCATCTAGTGGAAAAGCTGGATGCAGTGGGTATATAATGGCCTATGCATAGTTGATTACCACCTTGGAATGAATAATGGCCTGTGCCTGATGACCAGCACATCTCTGACCATTGAAATCTCTGTCAGTCGCCGTTTGGTGCTGCAGGTCGGCCGGCCGGCTGGCTTGAATTGAGCCAACCAAGCATCCGATTGCATCTTCTCCAAGACTTAATCGACCAACTCGATCTTCCTTTGATTCACTCACCATCCCTGCCATGAGTCAACTAGCTTGTCAACAATCTCAAGGTTTCAGTTAAAATTTTGGTCCTCTGAATCCTGAAACCGGTTGACCAAACAAATGCGTCACAAAAAAATAAAGGAAACAAATTTTGCATGACAAATTCTACAATCCATGAATCATTATTCTTCTTTTTTGTTTTTTAGGGGGGCAAGGCTTAACTTTCTTTTTTCTTCTTCCAAGAGATAACACATTCTCTTCTCTTGGGCATTAAGAACAGCTCTAATCCAAACAAGAACAGCACTAATCCTAAACATGTATAGACCTAACTCCTATGTAGCAGTAATGTTGACCTCGCTATCTTGTTGTAACTACACGATGTATGCTACTGATAGAGTCAAGTGCACATTGGGGGCAATGTTTATGAGCCTTACCTGCACTAGTTCATATCGGCAATTATTATTCTACCTGGTCTGCACATTACTGACTACAGATACACAAGCACATTCTTCTGACGATATAGGAAATGTAGAAATGATTATGAGCATACAAACAGAACACACACAAATGCTTGCTCTTCCATCCCTACTACTACAAATACAGGCCTTGGTATTCACCTCTATTGCTAATGCTGCAATTATTACAATACATGTCACTGACTTCTCATATCATACTTATTATATGTTCAAAATCTAGAAGTTACTAGGTAAAGAAACCTAACCCATCTGATAAAAATATATAACCAGATATCTGAAGAGTGTGGTCAAATATTTAATCTTTGACCAATATTATATTTTGAAATATTCAGATTGTTGTGTGGAGATTATGTGAGTACGATATCAGAAAAAAAAAAGATGTGAGATCCGTTACGAACAATTATATCTGGAGGTTAAGCTTTATGGATTTACAAATACACCGTGAGATGGTCAAAGATGCATCTTAGGATTACAGATTATGAGAAGTTAAGAACATGAAAGTGATAAGAAGTAAACAGAAGGAAATCCATGAACAGCTAATGCTGTTTGTGTTAACAAATTTTTCCATCTTGTGAATAAACTTTGGTTTTCTATGGTAACTCAATGAACCAATAATTTTCTTTTTGTTAAAATAACCCATAACTTGCTAAGATATCAAAAGAAATATTGCTGACAGTGCTCCCTGATTGGGTCATCCATCGATGGTATGCTCGAAAGTAGGAATAAACCAATTTATCAATGCTCATCAAATTAAAGACCATAGAAGGAACAATGAACCTATTTATCAATATTCAACATTGACTGGGCAATCAACTTCTTGTGCCATGCAAGTATACAACTTCAGAAATACTATACTGCTCATTCCGGCTATCATAGAAGTGATGCTTACATAAGAAAAAACAGAAGATACTAAAAAGGCAGAAAGTGTCATTATCACTTGCTTCTACCACAGAGTCAAGTTATGCTGATAGATATGGTAACATGGTGTATATGTTTGTTCAAAGACAGTCAAGTAAATATTACTTACCGGCAGATCAGAAATGGCCTGAGAAATTGCACTGCAAGCTGCAGCAGTTGCACCAGTTTGTAAAGCATTCATTGGGACATCAATGAAGAAGACAGCTAAATTTTCAATAAACATGACAGCTAAAATTCCTCTTACGATGGGAATTTAGAACCGGTCAGAGTGTAGAAACAGAACACACACAAATGCTTGCTCTGCCATCCTACCACTACGAATAAAAGGCCTTGGTGTTCACCTCTCTTAATCTGAACATTCAGGCAATTTCTTGGGGAGCACCTTTGTGTGTACATGCTGAAGTTGTCAAACTCCTTTCGGTAATGCATCTCTTCAATTTCTTGCAGGGAGAAATCTCACCCAAAAAAAGGAGAAACTTCCAGGTAGATAACTGGAGCCATCTGGAGCTCTTGACCACTGATTGTTCTTGTTATGATTTACAACCTGCTCTCTTGCAAACCTGCCGCTGCATCAAACTAGTGTGCCTTATCCAGCAATGGTATCATGCAAATATCAATCTACTGGGCAGGCAATTCCCCTCGACAAGCGGCAGCATAGTATTTGGCAAGGTGCGGTGCAGCTTCCTTGTGAGGGCATATGTACTTGTCCGTGAAAGCCTTGTCAGTCATCCTGCAAATTGCATAGTAGCTCCGCTCGCGATCTAGCAGTCCATTTTCCTTAAGAAAATTTACAACGTAGTGCCGGGGTCTGAGCCGGCACTCCAGGCTGAAAGTGATGAATACTGAAATACGAGAAATATAGGCCGGTTCCAACCCCACCACGGAGATGAGGAAATCAGACTTGCGCTGCAGAGATTCCTTTGACCTCCTTAGCACACTCGGATTTCTAGACACAGCAAGGGCCACCTCCGCATCTGACCACCTGAATGTATTTTTCAAGTACTCCACTTTGGCGGTGATCTTCTCCTGGGTGAGGAAAGCGACAGCCTGCAGCGCGTATCTAAACATCCCAGAGCCAGGGGGCATACCTAGTCTCTGGGCACATGCCACCATCGCCCGGACCTGCTCTGGGTTGGTGGTCAGAATCCTCTCTGCAGGGATGCACAGCTTGACAATATCACAAGCACCTAGCCCGCACTCTTGTAGGAAGGCGACATTGGGCTTGACCACCTTGTCGAGGTTACAGCGGAGGAGGCAGTTGCTGCGCCTGAGCGGACGGAGCAAGTTGTCGATGGAGCCGAAGAGGGGCAGGTAGTAGTCCAGCTTGGAGACTATGGATCTACACCGGCTGTTGGCCGGGGCGAGCGAGACGAGGCGGCCGATCTCGGAACGCGACAGGCCGAGGCCGGTGAGCCCGGCGACGACGGGGGCCAGGGTTTTGTCCACTTTGGCGCAGAG
>NW_024115078.1:0-6837 GCF_003073215.2 Triticum urartu | reverse complement strand
TCTGCTCGCGACTTGGATCTCAGGCCCGGCCGTGCCGTCTCGGCTAAGTTGCCGGCACCCTAAACCCTAGGATGGGCCATCGCCCAGCGCGCTGGTGTGGGCAGAGGGCGCGCGGCTGCCACGACTAACCCACACCGGGTGGGGTTAGGCAACGGGGGTTGCCGGTGCACGTCGAGACGCCGAAAGGTATGGTATTAAACCATATGTGATGTTTTTTGAATCTCGTAACTAGTTAGATAACTGTCATCTTATTTAGAATGCAAGAATTGGGAGATGTGTACTGCACGGTTGAGAAGTGGTGCGAATTGGTGGGAAAATTCACACCCAGACAGCGCATGATGCTACGTGGCACAAATTTAGACAGTATGTTGAGAATTCCTTTAGTGAAAATGAGGAAAAATTTATTGGAATTTATGATTACAACGTATGATAGTAGTAGAAAGCGATTTATTATTCGGTTAAATACTGACGGCATCAGTGTGCTTAATGAAGATGTTTATGACATATTCGGACTACGTAACGAGGGTGATGATGTCAGTAGCATGATAGCAACAGTACAACTAGATGCCAATTTTTTTCTAAATCGGTTTCTAGACAAAAGAACAGGCCTAATCCTCATCGATGAGTTGATAAAAAATATTGTTGATACTCAGTCATATGATGATGATTTTGTGAGAAGGGCCATACTGGTTCTTATGGGTACAGTCTTAGCACCACAATCCACCAAGTTTGTTCCTTATCGTTGTTACAAAATGGTGGAGGACGTGAACACTATCAAGTCATACAATTGGAACGATTTCACGTTGGGGGTGTGCATGGATGCTATTAAAAAATCGGTCGAAGATCTTGAAAAATTCAAGTGGCCTATCGGGAACTTGGCTCTTCTTCAGGTACAAGTCATTTCGTAATAGTTGTATGTACATATGATTTTTATGTGATCTATGTGTCTGACTAGTTGTGTTTACAATCATGTAGTATATATACTGGGAAAAAGTTGAGCTTGGTGTGGATACATTTGATCCTTTGTCTCGTGAATACCCACTAATGCTTAACTGGCCAGAAACGGAAGGGAAAAAGCGAGACGACTATGACAACATGCACGGGCATGGCACTGACCATGTAAGTCAATAAGTAAAGTCCTTATTGGTTGCACATAGTAATTAATTATATTTGTTATTTAATTTATTTTTTTGTTTGTTGTACAGATTGAAAACTGCGTTAGCGAAGAGTACAGACGTGCTAAGGTAGCACGTGAAGGGACTGTCCCAGAGGCAGAAACGAAGAAATCTAAACGGAAAGGTGGTGGCAGGAGTAGAAAGCCAAGCACGTCCACGGTTTCATCGAACACGACTTGTAGTATGGACCGTGTGATGACATACATAAAGCTGCTTCACAAGGAGGTTCTCAATATACCCGAAAGATGTGCACAGGTAATTTAGAAGTTGTATTGAACATGGTTTAATTGTTCAACTACTTATCGTGTTTCATTTGTGTTTGTAGATGGTAATGGAAAGGTTGAACACGCAAGGTGTGCTGTACAAACCCAATAAGAGGGACAACAATGACGAATTTGATAATGTAGGTAAAGGAGTTGGGATGGAGAATGGCCAGTACAAGTCATCAAAATATTGGCCAAATATTGATTCACCTACCGACGTAAAGGTACGAACATCTTTCACGGGTATCAATGATACATCCGTGCCCATTGATGACACGGGTGCTCCGGCGACGACACCGGGTAAAGGTGAAGCTACTGATCCTTTCATTATAGACGATAATGGAAACTCTCCATCTTCGGCATCAACTGTACGTACAAAAGACTTTCCGTCTATGTCCCGAACCCCGCAGAATGCTGATATTTCTGGTGAGTCTATGGATGCTTTGTCACCAACAAAGTCCGAAGACATGTTTGAGAGTTTCCCGGCAAAGAGCAACATAGGTAATGGTGAAGGCAGTCAGGAAAATGATGGTAAGCGCAAAAGAAAAAAGTTGAAATATTGCCAATCCCCCTACGACATTCTCATTACCCGCAAGAAACGTGTTTAAAAAAGTAAGTCAAGTACTACTTTATAATTCATTCACGCGTTATGTAAATTTTTTATTATTTTTAATGACTGTAGCTGCATTGTTTTAGATCTGTTTGCATCATCACCACATTCAATTCTAGCAAGTTCTCTTAATATGACTCCGGATCACATAGAGGCAGCCAGAGTTTTTGTTGAGACTCTAGCATCGACAAAGAAGCATGCACACCGAACCGTGGTCGATATGCCGCCACCAGATGGGGACATATGCACGCCATCTATGCTTCACGCTGTCCTGACGTTTAAATGGTTGCATGGCGCTGTAAGTATGAGTTTGGTTTTAACAAATCTCTCTTTTGTACTTCACAAGTTGATAGAATTTTTTTGTTTATGTATGCAGATCATCAATGCATATTGTAAACACCTATAACACCATGATTTTTCTGATCGTTACATATCAACAACGTGGTTCCCTAAATTTATGTTGAGTAGGGCAAGGGAAAAGACCAAGTCAGTAAATGATTTAGACTCAGAACATGTTACAAAGAAAACAAAAGTCATCGCAAGAGTAATGGATGAGTATTTCAGACGGGACAAGGTATTGCTTTCATATTTATTTGTTTTTATTAGACATTACTATTTAATTGCACTAACATCATTTGGTTACTATGTAGGCGTATTTTCCTATGCACGTTAATGATAATCATTGGATAACCATAGTGATGCACACCGTCAAGGAGGAGTTTCAAGTTCTTGACTCAAATTCTAAAGGCGCAATTAGCCAAAGAATTCGCAATATGATTGCCACCCTGGTACGCTATAATTTTCACACTCGCATTCAGAAAAATATTGAGTCATACATTAAATTCTGGTTTGTTAATTTGTTTTAGAGAGCTGAAATTTCTAAGGATATTATGGAGGCCAACTCAACTCTTGAATCAAAAAAATTTCCAGATGTCTCATTGTGGACAATTAATGAGTATAAAATGCCGAGACAAAACGATGGGTAAGTTAAATGAGTACAAGGAAGTGCATGCTATATCCTAAGCTGATCACACATGTTTATTGCAGAGTGTCTTGTGGACTTTTTGTGATGTGGTGCATAAAATACTGGGACGGAGATCGCTGGACACATGAATTTGACCAGAAAGAGATTAATGAGTCAAGGCCACGTATTGTCGCGGAAATTTATTTTCAGAGGTGAACAAATTAGAGGTCAAGATGAAAATTGTTAAAATCATAGAGAAGGGATAGGTATTAGCATCGGTAGGGTTTTAGTCCCGTAGAAGGTTTCCCTACCGTTGTTGGATACTTCGAACGATTGTAGTGCGACATGGCATTGGGATAGATTTCGACAATTTTTCACGTTTTATTTATCGCTTTCGTGCGAGACTAAACATTTAAATGTGTGTGGGCAAGTAATATTTTTGCTGTCCTAAAATGTATCGGTTTCCACTTAACAGTATGGTGGTTCCTATGACTCAACAAAGAAGAAAAAGAACTACGAAAGATCTAAGTCTTCGTGTTTCATAGTCTTCATGCGAGGTCTTCTCTTGTCATAGTCTTCAAGGTGAATGTCTTCACATACCACCTTTGACTTCAATGTCTTCATACATTTTTAGGGGTCATCTCTGGTAGGAAAATCGAATCAATGAGGGACTTCTACCTATGTTATCCTGCAATTCTCACAAACACAGTAGTCCCTCAACTAGTTTTGTCTTCAATACTTCAAAACCAACTAGGGGTGGCACTAGATGCACTTACAATGCCGCCACCAGATGGGGACATATGCACGCCATCTATGCTTCACGATGTCCTGACGTGTAAATGGTTGCATGGCGCTGTAAGTATGAGTTTGGTTTTAACAAATCTCTCATTTGTACTTCACAAGTTGATAGAATTTTTTTGTTTATGTATGCAGATCATCAATGCATATTGTAAACACCTACAACACCGTGATTTTTCTGATCATTACATATCAACAACGTGGTTCCCCAAATTTATGTTGAGTAGGGCAAGGGGAGAGACCAAGTCAGTAAATGATTTAGACTCAGAACATGTTACAAAGAAAACAAAAGTCATCGCAAGAGTAATGGATGAGTATTTCAGACGGGACAAGGTATTGCTTTCATATTTATTTGTTTTTATTAGACATTATTATTTAATTGCACTAACATCATTTGGTTACTATGTAGGCGCATTTTCCTATGCACGTTAATGATAATCATTGGATAACCATAGTGATGCACACCGTCAAGGAGGAGTTTCAAGTTCTTGACTCAAATTCTAAAGGCGCAATTAGCCAAAGAATTCGCAATATGATTGCCACCCTGGTACGCTATAATTTTCACACTCGCATTCAGAAAAATATTGAGTCATACATTAAATTCTGGTTTGTTAATTTGTTTCAGAGAGCTGAAATTTCTAAGGATATTATGGAGGCCAACTCAACTCTTGAATCAAAAAAAATTTCAGATGTCTCATCGTGGCCAATTAATGAGTATAAAATGCCAAGACAAAACGATGGGTAAGTTAAATGAGTACAAGGAAGTGCATGCTATATCCTAAGCTGATCACACATGTTTATTGCAGAGTGTCTTGTGGACTTTTTGTGATGTGGTGCATAAAATACTGGGACGGAGATCGTTGGACATATGAATTTGACCAGGAAGAGATTAATGAGTCAAGGCCACGTATTGTCGCGGAAATTATTTTTTCAAAGGTGAACAAATTAGAGAAGGTCAAGATGAAAATTGTTAAAATCATGGAGAAGGAATAGGTATTAGCATTAGTAGGGTTTTAGTCCGGTAGAAGGTTTCCCTACCGTTGTTCGATACTTTGAATGATTGTAATGCGACATGGCATTGGGATAGATTTCGACAATTTTTCACGTTTTATTTATCGCTTTCGTGTGAGACTAAACATTTAAATGCGTGTGGGCAAGTAATATTTTTGCTGTCCTAAAATGTATCGGTTTGCGGCTGCGATGTTATATGTACCGTTGTTGTTTCTACTCGCGGCGGTCATTTATTTATTAGAAAATATCCCCGCCGTCCTGAGTTGGTGTGATGTGGACAAAACCTGTACAATTTCCCACGTCGATTGTGCTGGCAGCAGCGGCGCTGGATCCGACGAATATTCCAGCCCAGCCCGTGCGGTGGCCGACAGACGAGGCAGTGGCGGGCCCGTGCAGTCCAGCTAGTGCGGGCTGGCGCGATTCGCCGTGCGCCAGGCGCGGGTCTGCTGGCCCAGCAGCCGACCGACCGATAGCCGCGCGCCCGGTGGCAGAGGTCTCGTCCCGCCCCACCCAGCGGGCACATGCAACGATTCTGAGGGGGAATATGGCGATCTGTCGGCCCATAAACGACGCGCGTCGGGTGCGTGGGCCGATCCTTTTCTTGTGCGGATAGGGACGCTGGCGCGTTGTGCCAACTAAGTTTAGTCCCACCTCGCCCGCGGAGAGACGCGCCGACCGGTTTATATACCCGCGTCTTCGCCTTCTCACAAGCTCGCTACAGAACACTAATAAATGCCCTGTTGTACGTCGTGGCCTCCCCGCTCGCCGGCCGAAAGGCCTCCCACAAGGCGTTGTAGTATACTGTCTGTGCACGCTCCCGGCCACGGCTGGGCTTTTTTTTTCAAATATTTTTTTCACAAACATTAAATTAAAAAAATATTAATCAGTTGACAAAGTCATGACAACAGTAACACACTCATACAAATATATCATGTTTCACACATAATAACAGAAATCGTGTGTCTCATAACATCGAACAAGGTAGCATAAAGATTAACTCAAAGTGTCATGTCTCCAATCCTTAAACAAATAAACTGAAAGTGCCAGTGCCTTCCATCGAACAAGGTGGCTTAAAGAATAAACTCAAAGTGTCATGTCTCCAATCCTTAAACAAATAAACTGAAATTGCGAGTGCCTTCAATTGATTAAGAATACTTCATCTTTATGCCCGGTTCCTACATAACAAATTGTAAACAACTCATCAGACAATTGTAAAGAGAGAACCAAAAAATAATTAAAATAATGTAAAACTTACTTTTCATTCTCAGCGCATGTTTGCCGACTATGGCCCTCTTTCTTACAAATGCCACAAAGAGGATCAGATTTTTTCTCAAAAAATGATTTTGGTCTTCTATTTTTTGTAACATTTGGATCTTTCTTTGCCCGCCCTGTCGTGCTCTGTTTAGGGGCGCCCTTCGTGGAAACTTTCACGGGATCACCTATGACATCAACATGTTGTTCCGGCTGACGTGGCTCCTCATGCACATTTCTTCTACTACCAACAGCATCATTATCAGGGACCTTTTTCTTCGCTATTATATTCTGCAGACACTGCATCAACTCATCAAAGACGAATGGATCATTTGAAGCAATATGAAAAGCTTCAGCTCCTGTTATACTGAGTTGACTATAGCGAGCACGCTGCTCTGCCCCTGTCCAACCCCAGCCAAACATGTCACTCTTTCGCTGTGCAGGCAGCCCACCTCTCGCAACTTTCGACATCCTCTTAAGGATGCAACACCTAGGTATTTTAGATATTTTCAGATGAACCAACACATACAGAATGTGTTTGCAAGGCAATCCTTTCCGAAGCATTCGTCCACAACTGCAGTCTATCGTATTCTCAGAGTTTTCAGCTCGATAATTCACGTTGAACTGAAATTTGCGGTTATTTCTCCATGTCACGATGAAGGTGTGGCAGTTAACTCCCACTAGCGTCTCAAAAATCTCAAGCTCTCCCATCTTCTTCAGATCTTGTTGAAGAATATAAAAATTGGAATGAGTGAATACTTCGGC
>NW_024115077.1:0-6303 GCF_003073215.2 Triticum urartu | reverse complement strand
ATCGGCGACGGCGTGGGTCAGGGCAGCGGGGGGAATTAGCTAGGGGGGCGAGGGAGAGGGACGAAGGGGATCTGGCGAGAGGGAGGGAATTAGCTAGGGGGAATCTTACTAATGGCACACCTGCGGTCAGTGCGCCATTAGTAATCTTTTTTTTACATAGCAATGGCGCACCGGGCAGAGGTGCACCATTAGTAGTTTTGCAGAAAAGTAAAATATATATATATACTAATGGCGCACTTTTACAGGATGCGTCATTAGTAGTTTAAATTAGTAATGGCGCACTGTGAGGCGGTGCGTCATTAGTAGTTTAAATTAGTAATGGCGCACTGTGAGGCGGTGCGTCATTAGTAGTTTTGCAAAAAAAAGAATAAAAGAAAATTCAGTACTGGCGCACTCCCTGTCTGGTGCGCCACTACTAGTTAGAAAACTAGTAATGGCGCACTTCGGTAGGATGCGCCATTAGTATGTATGTAAAAATAAAAAAAAATTATCACTAATGGCGCACCTATTTTCTGGTGCGCTATTAGTGTCTTCCACACTAATGGTGCATCACAAACTGGTGCGCCATTAGTATATAGTAGTGGCGCACTACTTCGCTGGTGCGCCATTAGTGTCAATCCTATCTACAGCCCTTTTTCTAGTAGTGTGATCTTGGTGATGCGTAGAAAATTTTAAATTTCTGTTACGTTCCCCAACAGACCCCGCCGCACGCATGGTTAAAAAAGGACGCTTTCACTGGCTGACACGTGGGCCCGCTGTCGGTGGTCATCATAAATAAGACGGCCGGTGGCGGTTGGGTGGCCGCCGGGTGGGGACGCGACGAACGGCGAGGAGACGCGCGGCGCGTCTGCTTCGCGTCCGCACCGACGCATTCCAGGCGCAATTTTAGGCTGGAAATGGGTCGGCGTGGACGCCAGGCGGACACGATTTGAATTTGGGTCGACGCGTTGGGCCGCCACTTTTGTCTGCGCCAACCCAAACGGACGCGGGCGGACGAAATGGGTCGCCCCATTGGAGTTGCTCTTATGATGCTGATCTCTACTGTCATTACAAACTGAAGAGATTCAGTGAAACAACATCGGTCTAGATCTTTGATGAATAACCGCAAGCAAAAGACTATGAACTCAAAGTTTACTACACAGAGGAAAAGCAGAAAACGGTCTTTGCAACCAATCAAACATGCCGCGCAGCCGTTATTACAAACTCCTCTAATGGACATACAAAGCACACCGAAAACACTTCGGTGTGGATTCAACGATTTCTTGGTACCCCGAAGGGCACCCCACACGATAGTTGATACAATAAAGAGGAGTACTCCACTGCCAGTGGTGTACTTCAGACCAAGGTTCATGAGCAAGTTTATCAGCAACCCTGCAAGAACCACTCCCACGAAATTCGCGGACAAGCCTGACCAGAATGGCATGCCATGGACGGACGAGATGATGGTGCCAGTCCATGCTCCGGTGCCTGGGAATGGGACAGCGACGAACAGCATCAGCCTGAGCCACTGGAACTCCTCGACGGGTGCAACATTCCATCGCACCCGCTCGAAGAGGAGGTCCATTATCTGTGTTGCCCAAGCGCTTCTTTGCCAGAGGAAAGTTGCGAGTTTCTTAAGGTAGTGGCACATGCACCATGTTCCTGGAGAAACAGAGAGTATATATCAAGTTCTGTACATATCGAATTGAACATTTTCTGAAGAGAGATGACAAGTTGCTGACACTAGAGTGACAACTGGCAATTTACATAATAATAGGGCCATTGTAAAGTGACCATAAAACCTATATATCAATCACCAGAATGCAAGAACTACTAATATCAATTACACTAGAGATGGCAAGTTGTTCACACTGTAGTGACAATTGGCAATCTATTGGTTTTCGCCGGTTTTCCATTTATTAAATGGGCAACTCTCTTCTTAATTAATCGATGAGGCAAATATTCTGCCTCCGTTTCGGAAAAAAAATTGGCAATCTACATTTCTATCGCGACACTGAAAATTGACCATAAGACACCATCACGACCCTATATATCAATCATCAGAATGCAAAAACTACTAATATCAAACGCTACATAGTCTGCACTTGGCTTCCACATCATCCCAATTTTACGCACGCGGAAGCCACATCACCTTCTTCCTGATCACGCCCACCTCTCTCCCTCTTCCTTTTATATTTTGCACACTACAGAAATCAATTCAGAGTGGATCCTTTCCTATTCTCCGGAGATGCTTGAGCACCTTTTCTTGGAGCACATCAGTCAGCGGCACTCAGATAGTCGAGGTGTGAGTGGCACAGGATTAGATTTCGGGATTGGTCGATGATAGGATGAGGTGGAGGGGAGGGAGAACAGAGACAGGAGGGAAGAGGAGGAAGAAGGTGAAATATCACCTGCATGTGCAAAACCAAGGTAAGGTGCATGCCACTCGAGCAAAACCATCAACCACGTCATTAAGGCCAAGCAGGGAGTATTATGCCTTGTGGTCCTCTGTCTCCGGCTGTGCTGGTTATGTCGCCTCTGGTTGCTGCTTCCAGTTGGTGGATGCTCAATACGATCTTCTTGTTTGTTCACCGCGTTGTTTTCTACGATAGAATATAAAGCTTGTTAACTGGAACATGAGAGAGTTGAACAACCCGCCTGGAGGAGGTTGCTACAGAAATTTTTCTCAGTTAACTAGTGCAACATTGTATGTCTTCAAGGAACTAAATTGGCTGTTGCTCATAAAAGTACTGTGGCCATTGTCCTGGGTAGCAAAGTTTCTGAGGACATCATTTTCAGAGCTACTAATGGTACAAGAGGTCGGATCCTGGTTGCCAGCACATATGATTTTGCTATTTCCTATAATGCCTCAGACTCTCATTTTATTACTGGTACTATTACTGATCTGACCAAATGATGCTGCTGTGTATGGGCCTCCGGAGGACAGTGATAAGATTGTTTTTCTCAACGAGCTTAAGAGCATAAATAATAGTGTGTTGCCTGATTGGATGATTCTTGGGCACTTTAATCTCATTTGCCATGTCAGCGACAATAGCAACGCCAACATTAATCTCAGAATGATAACTGTTTTAGAAACATGATTGAGGATCTTGAGCTCCAGGAAATTGCTCTTAATGGAAGGAGGTTCACCTGGTCTAAGGAGAGAAAGAGAGAGAGAACTCAGTTCATTTCAAAATCGATCGTGTTAGTCTTGGGAGTCGAGCCACTTGTAATATCAGTTGTCTCTGGCCTCAACTGTCATTTCGCATCACTGCCCAATGATCCCCCAGAAGATGCATGTCAAGCACTATAAAGGGTTCAGATTAGAGGCTTGTTGCCTAAGGATGGAGGGATTCAGAGAGAAGGTGCTTGAGGCTGGGCTAAACATGTTCGCTCGAAGGATGATGTAAAGATTCTGCACATCAAGCTGTGAAGAACCGCTCATGCTCTGAAATTGTGATACACAAGATTAAAGAAGGAAGTGAGATTCAGAAAGGAAGTAGCCACTGAGGTGATTTTCCAGCTGGACCTTGATTAGGAGGAACGTGAGCTATTCACTAAGGAATGAAACCTTTGTTTTCTCTTGAAATCACGCTTGACAATGAGATGGCATCAGAAATCTTGTATTATGTGGATCAAGTCTGGAGATGCAAACACAAAAGTTTTTCACGTTAAAGCGAATGACGCAGAGGAGGAAGAATCGCATTCCTGTTCTGAAAATTTTGAGGGGTGAAGAGACGTCTGACCATGATGCTAAAGCTCAGGTGCTGCTGCATCACTTCAATTCCCTGCTCGGGGAGGCTTGCCAGGGACCTTATGGGGCTTAACTGAGATTTTTTTCCTGCAACTCCCCTTGGCTGATCTTCCACACCTTGATGATAATTTCTCGCTTACGAAGCTCAAAGACGCCATCTCCATCTCCATGCTGAGAAGGCTCCGGGCCCGGATGGATTTATTGGGGATTTTGACAAAACTTGTGGGGATATCGTGTGCTCGGACCTTCTGGTTGCCCTAAATCAAATGCATGAGTTGAGAGGTGATCACTAGCACTTGCTTAAGTGCTGAATACTACCAATATTGTTCTCATTCCAAAAAGGATGCGACTTCTTCACCTCTTGCTTCTGGCCTGTGAGTCATATGCATAGTATTGCTAAGATATTGTGAAAGTTTATTGCTTCTCGCCTTGCCCTGCAGCTACATACCCTGATCTCTGAGAGCCAAATCGCCTTCATTAAGAAAAGGTCGATCCAAGATAACTCTGTGAAGAACATTATGAAGGAAGCTCACTTGAAGAAAATACATCTACTTTTCGTCAAATTGGACTTCGCTAAGGGGTTTGATTTTTCTGCTTGAGGCAGGGTTATTGTTCCAGTGCTCGTTGGAGGGGTCATTTTACGTTGACCCTGAGTTCTTCGTCTTCAAGAGTTCTGCTCAATGGGAAGCCCGATGGCACTTTTATTCATAGGGGAGGGTTGAGACAGGAGACCCGCTTTCCCCAATGCTCTTCATTTTGGCTCTGGAACCTTTACAGTGCATTCTGACCAAAGCTTGGTCATGGCCTCTTATCCCCTGTCACGCAAAGAGCTGAGAAGATGAGAACAGTTTTTATGTGGATGACATCACTCTCTTCTTGAACTCTATCAATGGAGGAGCTTGCTATGGCCTCGGGCCTCCTTCATTTTTTCGGCAATGCTCTAGTCTTCAGGTGAATCTCAACAAGTGTGTGGCCTATCCTTTTCGCTATGACCACATGGATCTACAGGATCTTTTATCTGCTTTTGGTGGTTTGCTGGGGTCGTTGATATGCAACTATTTAGGGCTTCCTCTCAGCACCAGGACCCGTAGAAGAATTGAATGCCAACCTTTCTACGACAGAATTGCTGGGAGGTTGAAGCCATGGAAGGTAAAATTCATGTCTGGAAAGGGGCGTCTAATGCTTATCAATTCTGTGCTGACTGCGCTCACAACCTATTTCTTCACTGCTTTTCCACCATCCAAGTGGATTATCAAAAAGATAGACAAGACCAGGACAAGTTTTCTCTGGTGTGGATAAGAGGCGCATGGGGGCAAGCGTTTAGTAAGCTGGGTGAAAGTCTGCTCGTCTAAACACTGTTAGGGATTAGGAGTAAAAGATTTGGAGCACTTTAACAGGGCATTGCGGTTAAGATGGCTATGGTTCAACTGGGACAATGTGAACAGACTTTGGAAAGGACTGCTTGTTCCTTGCAATGCGACCGATCAGCAGCTCTTTGCGACCTGCACTTCGATTCACATTGAGAATGGGGAAAAGGCGAGCCTCATTCTGGTTCAACGGTTTGCTCGATGGAGTGCCTCAGAAAGATATGGCGTCCAGCTTATACCGGTTGTCCTATAGGAAAAGAATCTCTGTTGTGATGGGATCGGGGGCAGGCGGGGGAGTGGATGAAGGGCCTTCAAAGGATTAACTTGGAGGAGGAAATTGACATATTCTTGCATATTTGGTGTAATGTGAGGGGGTCAGCTATCTGAAAACCAAGACTACGTATCTTAAAAGCTCACAGCCTGCAACTCTTACTTGGCGGTGTCTACGTATGATGAGCAGTTCTTCAACAAAATTCATTGTAATGACCTCCTGAAGATTTGGAGTGTTGGAGCTATAGGAGAAGTGCACATTTTTTCTCTGGCTTCTCCTGCAGAACAGAATCTGGACTGCGGACGGGCTGCATTCGAGAGGATGGCCGCACAATGATGTGTGACCAAGTGCTTGAGTCGGTGAACCATCTAATGTTGCGATGTTCTATTGCTAAGCAAATTCGGTTTGCCTTCACCTCTCATCCTAGACCTTTTGCCATTGCCGTGAGATCTTCTGTCACTGCCGGTGGAGAAAACCTTCAGATGGAGTCAGAAATCCACAATGCCAGAAGATGGAGTCCATGGCTATTTATGTAGTCACCTGTGGTAGGAGCGCTGCCGTGGGATTTTCCAGAATGCCCAGGCCTCCTCTGATGGGGCATGTCTTTAGTGAGTGCTGAGTGCTGACCTTCAGTGTATAGGCCAGGTTGATCGAGAGTAGTGGCATGTATTTTTCTTTGGTTTTCTACTAGTTGGTTTCGAGTTGTGTACAAACTTGCCCTATTTTAAATGCAAACTAAGAATGGTAAGTCTGAAGTGAATTTTAGTCAGTGCAGCACCAGCAATTCATCGAACATTTGGCGGGTAAACACTAGATCTCACATTATCAAAGGAACAAGAGAGATGAAAAAATACCCCAAAACTGCTAGGCCGGTGAGTCGGACGGGATGGAGTTGCATCCAGTAGACAGCCGGCATAGGTCCCCCGAGGCGC
>NW_024115076.1:0-12325 GCF_003073215.2 Triticum urartu | reverse complement strand
CCCCCTCCCGCCGCGGTCTCCTTCTGGAGGCTGTTCGAGTTCGCCGACGGCCTCGACTGGGCGCTCATGGCCGCTGGCGCGCTCGCTGCCGCCGCCCACGGCGCCGCACTCGTCGTCTACCTGCACTACTTTGGGAGGTCCTTGAATTTGCTCGACTCTGAACGGATTCAGTCTGCTCTCCACGGCCGTAGCGACGAGCTGCTCAACCAATTCAAGCAGGTAAGCTGATGCTTCGTGTGCTCGTCTCTTAATTGCACGCATGACAGGATCTGCTACCTGATATTTATTGCCGGAGCCAAATTTGTTATTCTTTAATTTTGCTATTATTGGGGCTGGGAAGTTTTTTTTGTACTTTTTGCGCTTGCTATACTTATGGGGGCTGGTATACTCTACATTTCTTACTTATTTGTGTGCTATTCTCAGTACATGTAAACCCTAAACCAGCTCATACTTAATTTTGCCGTGTGCTGTTAGGTCACTTACACAATATTGATAACCAGCTCTTGGAAGATTTACCAGCTGAAAATTGTTCGTCACACTGCAAAATTTTGTGCGTAGCAGTTATATTTATGACTCAGGTTACATATCATCTAGAATCAGTGCATTTGGAACTTTTGGATGCAAATTTTGCCATGAAATTATGCATATTCTAAGTCGGCGGTTTGCTTGATGATGTGATATGTCTCCTTGGCTTTTAGTTGTGGCCTTGTGGGTGATTGGCTGATTGCGTCTGGAGGGCAGGTTCGGGTTTTGTGCACTTATGCGCTTTTCTGACCAAAGCGCACATTAAGCGCTAGGCGTTTTGCGATTGCCCAGCGCCCAGCGCCTAGCGCCTGGCTTTTTTTTTGGTCATGCAGGTATGTGTTGCGGTGTATTCTGGAATTTGGGTGTTGCAATATCTTAGGCAGGGTTGATTTATTGTGCTGTTTGTCTAGCAGACTTAGAGGATTGCAGCATGGCAGGGCCTGAGGTTGCCTATTGGATTGAGTTGTACTCCCTCCGTTCCAAATTACTCGTCGGAGAAATGGATGTATCTAGAACTAAAATACATCTAGATACATCCATACCTGCGACAAGTAATTCGGAACGGAGGGAGTATTGTTTTAGCTTTGCTGACAAGCTCGGGATATACAAAACTGAACACATTGTGGCTGGTCCTGTTAGGTCTCATATTGGTGAATTGGTGCTTGTACATAGTGCAAATGGAATGCCATTAGTTTAGTTCTGTATACTTCAAGTTGTGCGTATGGTGAAGATTTATCACATTTGTACCAAATTTGTCTTTCCTTGATCGGGCAGGATGCCCACAAAAAGCGGCTTTTTTTGCTCTTTTAATTGGTGACTGATGAAAATAGTGGGAGCATGTGAAGAAGTGTTGATCATAACCATAGAAGAAGATGACATGAAGTTTCTTCCTGCTGGCCACTGGGGATCCCTATGTGAGAAGCAAGTGAGCAGGGTGAGGTGGTAGCTTGTAGTCTCACCTCAATATCTGTATTGGAGTCAGTTTTGTTGAGTTTCACTGTTGGCCTATGCCCTTTTAGCTAGTTCAACGTGTTTTCATTAGTCCTTTAAACAAGTGAGCCAGTCGTGGTGGGTCTTGTTAGGCTTTAAGCAGTAGTCCTGTTTGAAAGATTAAGCAGTGGTCCTGTTTGAAAGATAGTTATCATTGTGAAATAAGTTTTTCCAGTGAGTCTAGTTTCTTGAAGTCCAGGCAGTCAACCGAGAAAGGAGGTTATGATGAGGAAGTCTTCTTGTCTGTGTTCCCCTTCAAGGTCTCGGCTACACTAGAGGAGAGGTGCCGAAAGTAAAAGTTTGAAAAAGACGACTAAACTAGTTTGCTTAAGATTTATTCATTATTAAATTTCCAACCTCAGCGAATGGCTCGAGTTGAGAAGAGAAGGATCGATTCTTTTCCAATAAATGAACTCAATTTCCAAAATTCAATTAATTAATTACTCCCTCCGTCCTGAATTACTTGTTGCAGAAATGGATAAAAATGGATGTATCTAGAACTAATATATGTCTAGATACATCCATTTCTGCGACAAGTAATTCCGGACGGAGGGAGTACTATACTAGATTAGCAATATATTCTTTCTGTACCTAAAACAATCAACTAGTCCCTCCGTTCGGAATTACTTGTCTCGGAAATGGATGTATCTAGAACTAAAATACATCTAGATACATCCATTTTTGCGACAAGTAATTCCGAACGGAGGGAGTATTAACTAAATAATCTATTTTAATCTAAAGGAGTGCAAGTATATGCACATGTTTTAGCACTTCTATTCAATGCATTCTACTGCCCAATCCATATACCTTTTTTTCTTACAATCTTCACATCTTATGCTGTTTCATTTGCAGCATGCTCTGTATATCATCTACATAGCTGCTGGTGTTTTTGTTGCAGGATGGATAGGTAAGTTAAGAGCCTTTGTTTAAATATTTTCTCGCTCAGCATGTGTATGTACCTAATGTAATTTTTGATTCTCCAGAGGTATCATGCTGGATTCTCACTGGGGAACGGCAAACTGCTGTCATCAGATCAAAATATGTCCAGGTCTTGCTAAATCAAGACATGAGCTTCTTTGATACATATGGAAACAATGGTGATATAGTTAGTCAAGTTCTGAGTGACGTATTGCTGATTCAGTCCGCAATTAGTGAGAAAGTAAGTTCAGAGTGAATATGCTTTGACTGCTGTATGAGTATGTTTGCAGCATGAACTTTGATCGTTTTGGTCTGTTCTAACAACTCAGTGCTTTTGTAGGTAGGCAACTACATACACAATATGGCCACATTCGTCGGCGGTCTCATTGTTGGCCTGCTCAATTGTTGGCAAATAGCACTCCTAACTCTTGCCACTGGACCCTTGATTGTAGCTGCAGGCGGAATATCTAACATATTTCTCCATAGACTGGCTGAAAACATTCAAGATGCATATGCCGAAGCGGCTAGTATTGCTGAACAGGTTTCACCCTGTGAACTTCGCCATGCTGTCCATTTCTTGCGCATTTGTTTACAAATATCCACCTTTTAACATTGAGAACACTATTTCCCAGATCAGATATTTCTCCACTCTTTGTATTGTGCATCGCACTATATTCTTGTAGCATGTACAAATAATATGCCAAATATAACCGGTTCCGATTTTACTTGACAAAAACATGTGGATGTGCAGGCCACCTCATACATCAGGACGCTATATGCTTTTACCAATGAAACTCTTGCAAAGTACTCCTATGCTACCTCACTTCAAGCAACTCTAAGATATGGAATTTTGATAAGTCTTGTCCAAGGAATTGGCCTTGGATTTACCTATGGACTGGCCATCTGTTCCTGTGCTTTGCAACTCTGGGTTGGAAGACACCTAATTTCTCGTGGGAAAGCTGATGGTGGTCAAGTTGTGGTAGCTTTATTTGCAGTAATTTTGAGTGGCCTGTAAGCAACATAATCCTATACATTCCCCTGTTTCCCTCCATCAAGAGTGTCTTTACCTAATATATTTTCCTGTTTTTTAGTGGTCTGAACCAAGCAGCTACAAACTTCTATTCATTTGAGCAAGGGCGAATTGCTGCTTATAGACTATATGAGATGATAAGTCGTTCAACTTCAAGCACCAATCTGGAAGGGACCACTATACCCCAAGTGCAGGGGAACATCGAATTCAGAAACGTGTATTTCAGTTATCTCTCACGTCCTGAAATTCCAATTTTAAGTGGTTTCTTTCTCAGTGTACCAGCCAGAAAAACTGTTGCACTTGTTGGTAGAAATGGCTCAGGGAAAAGCAGCATAATTCCTCTAATGGAGAGGTTCTACGATCCAACGTTAGGTAACATCATTGAGAAGCATCTGATTTTCATCTCCAAGTTTCTCACCTCCTAGGAGGCTTGTTCTCTCTTTCTTTTCAATGAAATCACGAAGGTCCTTAGCGTTTTCTTGAAAAAAAAAGTTTCCCCATTTGCTAAGACAGCTCTTTTTACGTTTTCAGGGGAAGTCCTGCTGGATGGGGAAAATATCAAGAATTTGAAAGTAGAATGGTTAAGAAGCCAAATTGGTCTGGTTACACAAGAACCTGCACTGCTGAGTTTGAGCATCCGCGAAAACATTGCTTATGGAAGATTTGCTACCTTTGATCAGATAGAAGAAGCAGCCAAGACAGCACATGCTCATGGGTTCATCAGTTCACTCGAAAAGGGATATGAAACACAGGTAATGGTAGTGCCAAATAATTAGGCATGGATGCTCCAGTCCATTTTGTTATCATTCTGATTTTATTTACCTCCCTAGGTTGGTCGAGCTGGTTTGGCGTTGACTGATGAACAGAAGATCAAAATTTCTATCGCTCGTGCTGTGCTTTCGAGTCCATCAATTCTCTTACTTGACGAAGTCACGGGAGGACTTGATTTTGAAGCTGAAAAGGCTGTGCAAGGAGCATTAGATGTTCTCATGCTGGGAAGGTCGACCATTATAATAGCTAGGCGCCTTAGCCTCATTAAACATGCTGATTACATAGCTGTAATGGAGGAGGGACATCTTGTTGAAATGGGGACACATGATGAATTGCTAAACTTGGATGGCCTTTATGCTGAGCTTTTGAGATGTGAGGAAGCAACAAAACTTCCTAAGAGGTAAGCTGTTTTTTCTGGACAATTCCTGGTAAGACTGAGTTTGCATTAGTTTAGATTTAGTATCACATTGTTTTTCAGTCTAGACTAACCAAGGGTTCTGTGTCTGGGACCTAGCTGGCACAATTATAAGAAATAAAACTCTGTCCAGTCCTGGATAATTTGATACTAAACGCTCTTATATTTCTTTACAGAGGGAGTACTTGTTTATTTGCTAATTTCCAAAATATGCCTTAATGCTGTGAGCATCCAGCTACTGTGCTGAAGAAATAGCGATTAACCTGGTTGTTCTTACGTTGTTCCAGCTGTGCTAGATTTGCACTATTATTTTACCAGAGCTACTCTATTTACTCTGTCAATCTTTCTCAGGATGCCAACCAAGAATAGTAGGGAGCGCAAGTCACTCCAATTTGAGGATCCACCAATCAGCCAAAATTTTCAAGAATCATCCTCTCCTAAGATGGCAAAATCACCTTCTCTTCAAAGAACACATGGCATGCTTCAGTTTTGGCGATCAGACACCACCAGAAATTCCCATGATTCACCAAAGGATCGAAGTCCACCTCCAGAACAAACTACAGATAATGGAATACCTTTAGTTGCAACTGAAAGAGCACCGTCCATCAAGAGACATGACAGTTTTGAAATGGAATTGCCCAACCTTCCGAAGGTTGACATCCATCCCATACAACGGCAATCTTCAAAGAATGCAGGACCTGACTCGCCTATATCTCCTCTTTTGACTTCTGATCCAAAAAATGAGCGTTCACATTCACAAACTTTTAGTAGACCACAGAGTGAACGTGATGATACAAGTTCTGAACAGAGTGAACCTGATGAATTGCAACATCACAAGCCACCATCATTTTGGAGACTGGCAGCACTTAGCATTGCTGAATGGCCTTATGCTCTCTTAGGCACAATTGGTGCTGCTATATTTGGCTCATTTAATCCACTGCTTGCTTACACAATAGCACTTACAGTGTCGGCATATTATCAAATAGAAGTTAGTGACATGCACCATGAAGTGAACAGGTGGTGTTTATTCATAGTAGGAATGGGTGTTATTACAGTGCTGGTCAACTGGTTGCAACATTTCTATTTTGGAATTATGGGGGAGAAGATGACTGAACGTATAAGAAGAATGATGTTCTCCGGTATGCTATCTGTGCCTTTATACATATGAGCTGTTTTTTTTAGTCTGCTGCAATCGTGAAGTTAGATTTGATCTTCTAGAATTCCACACTAATTTAGTTCTTTCACAGCAATGCTGCGCAATGAGGCTGGATGGTTTGACAAAGAGGAGAATAGTGCTGATACACTATCCATGCGCCTGGCAAACGATGCTACATTTGTCCGTGCTGCATTCAGTAACCGTCTTTCCATATTCATACAAGACACTGCTGCGGTTTCTGTAGCTCTTCTCATTGGAATGTTGTTGGGATGGCGTGTGGCGCTTGTTGCACTTGCAACTTTACCTGTTCTTGTTATCTCTGCCATTGCACAGGTAATACAGCCTGAAGGTTTTTTGGTCTGTTATATTATCACCTCAAAAGTCTGAAACGGAGTAGCATATTTTGGCATGTTAACAGAAGTTGTGGTGTCTGTTGGTGAGACCATTGAGCATTTTTGTGTATACCGAGAGTTCGGACCGAAAACCCTTAAATATATCACACAGGGCCTTTTCGGAAACAAAATACTGGGGTTGATTCAAGTGTTGCCTAGGTTATTTTTATATTACCTTGTGGATGTTAAAACATAAAAAGGGACCCATACAAGTCAAGTCTAAGAAAGCAAACTCACTGGGCCCTGGATGGTTTGGAAATTGTCACTTGAACATGTGGCTCTAGTATATACCACCTTGCAAATATGATCTTTATTATCTGTTAAGGGTCAGTGACATTTCAAACTTCAGAAATATTTTTGATCGTGTTACAAATGGCCTCTCCTGTCAATAATCAACACGATCTGCACTCTCTTTCTATAGCCACATATTTGGTATTCCCTAATAATACAGTGTCCGTATAATTATTTAATTGCCTGATCTGTTAAACACTGAAATTTGCAACACTAATCTTGAACTGCATGCATATCTTTCACAATTTGGCATTCAGTAACTTGATACTGTGTATTTTATGTTAGAACTGGTGCAAATAGGCATGTTCTAAATTGATATGATAAACCATTTTACAGAAATTATGGCTTGCTGGCTTCTCAAAAGGAATCCAGGAGATGCATAGAAAGGCTTCATTAGTACTTGAGGATGCAGTCCGTAACATTTACACCGTTGTTGCTTTTTGTGCTGGAGACAAGATAATGGAACTCTACAAATTACACCTTGGTAAGATACTGAAGCAAAGTCTTGTGCATGGGTTGGCTATAGGCTTCGGTTTTGGTTTCTCGCAGTTTCTTCTTTTTGCCTGCAACGCCCTCCTTCTGTGGTACATTGCCACCTCAGTGGACAAGCAGCGCCTGACAATAGCCACGGGGCTAAAACAGTACATTCTATTCTCGTTTGCATCATTTGCATTGGTGGAGCCCTTTGGACTTGCCCCATACATACTTAAGCGGCGGAAGTCTCTCACTTCAGTGTTTGAAATTATTGACCGAGAGCCAAAGATTGATCCTGATGACAACACTGGCCTGAAACCACCCAATGTCTATGGGAGCATTGAATTCAAGAATGTTGATTTCTCCTATCCAGTTCGTCCAGAAATCTTTGTGCTGAGCAATTTCAATCTTAAGGTGAGCGGTGGGCAAACAGTTGCAGTGGTAGGTGTTTCAGGATCCGGGAAGAGCACTATCATTTCGTTAATTGAGAGATTTTATGACCCAATGTCTGGCCAAGTTCTGCTGGATGGCCGAGATCTGAAATCGTTCAACCTGAGATGGTTACGAAGCCACATGGGCCTAATTCAACAAGAACCCGTCATTTTCTCGACAACAATAAGGGAGAACATTATCTATGCAAGGCACAACGCAACGGAGGCTGAGATGAAGGAAGCTGCAAGGATAGCGAATGCTCATCATTTCATTAGTAGCTTGCCACATGGCTATGACACTCATGTGGGAATGCGAGGGGTTGATCTGACACCTGGGCAGAAGCAACGTATTGCCATTGCTAGAGTGGTTTTGAAGAATGCGCCGATATTGTTGTTGGACGAGGCCAGCTCTGCGATCGAGTCTGAATCAAGTAGAGTGGTACAGGAAGCTCTTGACACATTGGTCATGGGGAACAAGACAACGGTCCTGATAGCGCACAGGGCAGCGATGATGAAGCATGTGGATAACATTGTTGTCCTAAATGGTGGTAGGATAGTTGAGCAGGGCACACATGACTCTCTGATGGACCTGAACGGTCTCTATGTTAGATTGATGCAGCCCCATTTTGGCAAGGGCCTTCGCCAGCATCGGCTAGGCTAATGTAATTAATGTTGGGTTTGTTAGGTGTAAATTATGTTAGGGCATGACCAAGTTCCCCTGTCGCTCTCTGTCCAGACGCGTAGCTCCACGGTTGGGGCTGCTGGCGATGTTCCGAATGCGCAGAAGGGTGGCCTGGTCTTGACAAAATTTTCGACTGGAGATTGAGATGACTAGTTGTGTTGAATCTGTAGGGAGCTTTTATCCTGGAAATAGGTAGCAAGTTTGGTGGGAGGGCATTGTAATTGTTTGTAATATATGAGTTGCAAACATTCTTTGGGAGGCTCTGCGCACTCGATTCATTTCGCCTTGTAATGCGCCGATTTGATGATTCAGGTGTGTGTAAAGAAAAGTCTTCTTAATAGGTTGAATTCCTGGTGATTTGATTACGCCTGTTTAGCGATGATCGTGTGGATTGTCGTTTGTTCATTCAACAGTCTGTGTGTCGATTACCCCCTGTGGAAACCAGGGCAGTCCTGACGAACTGTGCTAGGAATCATACTCCCTCTGGTTCCTCAATATGGTTTTAAAGAAATACATTTTGACCACTAATTCATGTATACTGGTTCCACTAGATTCGTACAAGCATGAGTAGCGCGATGTCTGAGCAATGCAGATTCGTTGGGTTGGGTTCCTCTCGGCCTCAGGCGACACCAGGTTTCGCCCGCGTTGCAACGGTCGGATGGTGCCGACGGACATCAAGAACTTGCGCAATCAGGCGTTCAAGTCGTAGATCTTGAAGGAGTCGGCGACGACTTTGAGCCTGTTGCGCAGCCTGCTCCACCGGCGCTCGTTAGCCGTCACGATCAGCGTGTAGTACCTCCCTGCCAAAAACCAACACCAACTCAGCTTCGTGTCCACAGGAGGGGGAAACACATGACCAGAATCCCCATGAAACGTGTACCGTTCCCGATGGCGACCGTCGCAAACGCCGACACGCCGTAGCCCGGCGCCTCCAGATCGTACTCAAACGTCCAGTAGTTCCTGCCATCTACCGTACGCTGCCAATTTACAGCACAACAAAGTAACCGCTCATCTTTCCGATCTTTGCAGCGTAGCAGATCGGGAATTCTATGGCTGGTCGATGAGATTCGACAACTTAAAAATTGCAACGCAAGCAGTGGATGAAACGGCAAACCTCTTGCATTTCATAGATCGTTGGTATCTGGTTCGGAGCAGCGTACACTTCGGTTACCAAATTGAAGATCGCCTGAGGGAAGATGAAGCAGTGGTCAGAAGAAAGGGAAGACGAGATCTGGTCCAAAGTCCAGAAAATCCAGGCGGAAGGCTACCTACCTCATCCATTGGGCCTAGGTCACGAATGTCTGTTTTCTGAGTAGGAATGAAGGCCACACGGACAGACTGCAGCTGCACATTACGGTCCTTGAACGCTGAATCATGGCCCAAGAAGTCGAAATCCTGACATGAAGCACGCGGGGAAACAAAAGCGTTATGTGAATGAAATCCACAAGAGCCAATGACTCGAGAAAAAAATAATTATTTGGCATCTGAATTGTCCTTCTTGCACACTAATTTACTACTCACATATTGGATGTAATAAGATCTTATATATGAGACGGAGGGAGTACTAGTAAACATGACAAATTACCCTCCAATCAGCTGGGTAGAGGTACGAATATCCGTCGTTTGCATCGACGTAAGAGCGGTAATTCTTTGGTACTTCTGAAATCTAGGAACAACTCCAGTTAGCATTAGCTCACACAATCCTACTGTACATGGGGATGCTAATATTTAACAAGCTGATAACTTGCATAGTTGCATATCGCCTGCCATGGAGGTGAAACTGAACAATTAACAATGGGCATACCTTCAGCATCTGCAGAGCTGCTGTTTAACAGGACAGTGGATAATGCCCCAGCACCAAGCAGTGCCAATCTCCTTTTTGTGACCTCTATAGTAAGGTCAGGAAGGGAGATTCTATCAACAATTTTTCCTGTGCCAACCTTTAAAAACACATAGAGATGAACAGCACACGAGAATTACTCTTCTCATCCGAGGATGCTTCGCTCGAGCTCGCGTTCACCACCGAAGGGGGAGCCCCGTTCAGCCTGGCAGTGGCCGTGCAGTTCGGCGCAATCAACTGAAGACAACACCGGGTTCTGAGTCCAGGAACGAAATCAAGAGAAGGATGATAACAGGGTTCATTAAAGCACATACTTACCTGTTTGGATATCAAGCTCTGCAGGCTTGCCATTTCACCTTGAGTGGAGCTCTGATCCTAGCCTGCCCCAGGTTGGTTGGCTATCTGTTGCCGCTGGAGCTGGACTGTGGTCCGTAAGCTTCTCCATGTGTTGCGTGCGTGGGTGGAAGCCAAGGCTGCCAGGTCAGCGTTTCCATTATCCTTTTCAAAACCTTTTGTTTCTTTGTTTTGTGCTGGCCATCGGCTCACAAAAGGGGACCATTCATTCCCTTCTGATGGATAGTACTAGAAAAACAGCAAAATCGTCTTATATTTTGGGACGGAGGTTGTAGTTCATAACTTGGTCGGTTTTGGTTTGTTTCCTGTGGTGATTTTGTCGAGATATGTCTGACCTAACGCATTCTCCATTTCCTGTGGTTTAACTACATAGATGGAGACATAATCTGTAGAGATGCAAAAGTCATCTCACCACAGAATTTGCAGAAATGGAAAAGCCATCTCACTGCAAAGGGATATGCTACAGACTTATAGTACTGCTTACCACTAGGGACTCTTTGGATTGCAGATTTTTTTTATCCTTCCAGAAGTTCCAAAGAGGCCCTAAGTTCTGAATGTGGACAAAGCATGATGGTACAAGGAAAACGAATATCTGCTCTTACAGCAAGGTTTGCTCATGCAGAATCTCCAGTGTGACAACATATAAAACTAGTAAGACAGTCAAGCGCCAAAGAAATCCTTAGATACTGCATCAGAGCAAAACCACAAGCACGATATCACTTGGATGAAAAACCTGAGTATCGTTTGTTCCAGATCATACTTATCAAAAAGATATCAAAACATTTAAAAATTCCAGGTTACATATATTCGTGCCACAACGATAACTGACAGCATTATACAACAACAGTTACATAATTGAAGGCTATGCCTTAGGAGCAGGCTTCACCAATCCTAGCCCAGAACCACTCCCTAAATGCTTGAAGTTCTTTGCCTCTAGGTGGTCATCGTGTGCGGCGAAACCCGTTCCTCCTTTTTCTAAATTAATCAAATTCCTCTCTTTGCACGGTTTGCTGCACATTAAGCAGACCTTATCTGTTGCTATGAACTTGTCCGAGCACTTCTTGCAGAAGACATGGCCACAGGTGCTGATCGCCACCAGGGACATTGTGTTTGTGAGATTGGACTTGCAGCTGGGGCAGATGTAGCTTTTCTCCACTGACTTACTGCTCTTCTGACGAGCGTTCTCCTCGGTGAAAGAAATAGGGAAGAGTGATTTCAGCTTGAGCTTCTCCTGCCCCTCAGGACAGATTGTGTCAGTAGAAGGAGCATCTACCTTGACAGTGGCTTCGGGTGTAGCTGACGGAAGCCAGAACGCCTTCATGGTGCGTAGGGCTTCCTCTTCAAAGGAGGTAGTCTTCACACTGTTGGCTCCATGAAAACCATTCTTGTCTTGGGAACCGCTGCGATCATAGTACTGGGGGACTGCTCCATGATTCTGCTGATCAAAAGCATCCAACTCCTTGGATTTTTGCAGCACCAGCTTCTCCTCCTCCTCTTCCTTCTCTTGCTTTTTCTGGGAATCATGAGCTATAAGCTTGCTGGAAGAAGGAAAAACACTCAGAAATCCATACCTTTTATTTGGTTGAACAAGCAAGCAGATAACTTAAGGGCAAGTATAGCAATTTCGAATGTCCACTAAGAACAGGAATATAGATTCAAACTACTTCAGTGATCAATTGCTGAAATGTTGATGACAAATGGCATGGGGAAGTATCATAGTCTTATGGACACCGAAACTGTACTAATTTACTATATACTAGTAGAAATTCAATGATGAAGCAAGATCATTTTCTCTTGAAATTCAGGGATAACTACTATACTGTAGCTAGTACTAGCAACATAACACCACCGATCCAAACACTTCACCATGACAAATGCCCATCCCAGGATCGAATTTCAATTGCCGCCCCAAATTCTCATACATGGCGCGACCTCCAGTGCCACAAAACTAAAACACCGTGCTAAAAGAGTTCTCATAGTACCAAGGAAAATGGCAAGCTACGATAAGTCCAACAAGCCCTATCCATGAGGAACCCTACAATCCTAGGAGCAGGAA
>NW_024115075.1:0-9851 GCF_003073215.2 Triticum urartu | reverse complement strand
CGCGGAGCGGCGGAGCGGAGCGAGGGCTAGGCGGAGCGAGCCAGAAGCATCTCACCCCTTCTATCTCAAAATGTCCATGGTAGATTGGGCTGGTAGTCCTGATGACAAGCGATCCACGGGGGGTTATGCGGTATTCCTGGGTTCTAACTTGATCGCCTGGAATGCTCGCAAGCAAGCAACAGTGTCTCGCAGTAGTACTGAAGCTGAGTACAAAGCGGTTGCTGATGCGACTGCTGAGATCATATGGGTACAGTCTCTATTGAGGGAGTTGAGAGTCTCTCCAGCTCGCCCTCCACTTCTAAGGTGTGACAACATCGGTGCTACATATCTTTCATCTAATCCGGTGTTTTATGATCGGACAAAGCACATTGAGGTTGACTATCATTTTGTTCGGGAACGCGTTGCACAAAAGCTACTTTGTATCAAGTTCATCTCGTCAAAGGATCAACTTGCTGACATCTTCATGAAGCCTCTTCCACAACCACAGTTTGTAAGCTGTAGGCGCAATCTTAACTTGCTTTGTACTTCAGGCCATAGTTAAGATTGAGGGAGGGTGTTAGACTATATATACGTAGTCTTTGTATACACATTGTAACATTGTATTGTACCCCTTGGTACTTCTATATAATTAGATAGGCACACCTCATTTAGAGTGTTGAGCAGTTTCCCAATACACTGTTTTATTGTGAACCGTGCCTTTCATCCTTTCGTCTCATCCACAAGGATTTATGAATGAAAAGAAAATCATGGGTGCAGTCTGTTGCCGGCCTCCCACAAAGAGAAGATTAATCTTTACAAGTTGATTATTGCCATTGTCCAAGTCAGCAAAAACAATAGTAGTAATCAAATCGCTCGAAGATCGCAGTATCATACTGGTAGTACAGTACGTTCAAATTTCATTAATCTGACCAAACCAAACAAACTACCAGTAGTATCAATCGTCGAATCATCATAACCAAACCAACACATTTCATGTGAATCATACGCACCAACTCTACTGCGACCGTACGTGCGGAGGAGGATCTTCTTGGCGCCAATATTAACTATGGTTATGGTGTCCGGCGGCGGCGCGGACGTGTCGGAGTCGGAGGTGGTGACACTGCGGTTCGCCCGGCAGGTGGTGGCGGGGCGGTGGTTCATGGCGCTTGCGTGCCTGCTCATCCTGTCCGCGTCGGGGGCGACCTACGCCTTCGGCATCTACTCCACGGCGCTCAAGTCGTCGCTGGGCTACGACCAGCGCACGCTCAACACGCTCGCCTTCTTCAAGGACCTCGGCAGCAACGTCGGCGTTGTCGCCGGGCTCCTCAACGAGGTCGCGCCGCCCTCGGCCGTGCTCGCCGTCGGCGCGGCCATGAACCTCGCCGGCTACCCTGCTGGTCCCCCCGCCCCGCCGCCGCCGGGACCGCGCGCCCGCCGCTCTGGCTCATGTGCGCCTACGTCTGCGCTGGGGCCAACTCGCAGTCCTTCGCCGGCACCGGCGCGCTCATCACCTGCGTCAAGAGCTTTCCAGGGAGCGGCCGCGGGGTCGTGCTGGGCCTGCTCAAAGGTTACGTCGGCCTCAGCGGCGCCATCCTCACGCAGCTCTACCTCGCCATCTACGGCGGGGACGACTCCAAGTCCATCCTCCTGCTCATCGCCTGGCTCCCCGCAGCCGTATCCGTCGTCTTCCTCCCCGTCGTTCGCGTGAAGCCGCCGCCGCCGCCGCCTAGACGAAACGATGATGGCGCTTTCTTCTGCTTCCTCTACATCTCCGTCGCCCTCGCCTCCTACATACTCGTGATGATCGTCGTCCAGAAGCAGAGCAGCTTCTCGCACGCTGCCTACGCCGCGTCGGCCACCGCGCTGCTCATTCTCCTCATCCTTCCCCTGCTCTCGGTCGTCGTCCGGCAGGAGTACTACTACTGCTACTGGCTCAAGAAAAGAGAGCTCCAGCAAGAGCCTCCGCCGGAGCCCCCGACATCGACATCGACATGGGTGACCGCGGAGAAGCCAACCGCTGAAGTCGCGCAAGTGGCAGAGCATCCGCCGCCGACGTCTTCTTCTTGCCTCGGCTCTTGCTTGAAGCACATGCTCAACCCGCCGGCGCACGGGGAGGACTACTCCATCCCTCAGGCGCTAGTGAGCGTGGACATGCTGGTGCTGTTCCTGGCCACCATCTGCGGCGTGGGCGGGACTTTGACGGCGATCGACAACATAGGCCAGATCGGGCAGTCGCTGGGGTACCCGGCACAGAGCATCAACACCTTGGTCTCCCTCGTCAGCGTCTGGAACTATGCCGGACGGGTCACGGCCGGGTTCGCGTCCGAGGCCCTGCTGGCGCGGTACGGCGTCCCGCGGCCGCTCGCGCTCACGCTGGTGCTCCTCCTCTCCTGCGCCGGCCACCTACTCATCGCCCTCGCCGTGCCGCGGTCGCTCTACGCGGCCTCCATCATCGTCGGCTTCTGCTTCGGGGCGCAGTGGCCGCTCATCTACGCCATCATCTCCGAGGTGTTCGGGCTGAGGTACTACGCCACGCTCTACAACCTGGGCGCCGCGGCCAGCCCCGTGGGCGCCTACGTGCTCAACGTGTGCGTCGCCGGGCGGCTCTACGACGCGGAGGCGGCGAGGCAGCGCGGGGACGGCGAGAGCAGGACGTGCATGGGCGTGCGTTGCTTCAGGGAGTCGTTCCTCATCGTAACGGCCGTCACCGTGGGCGGCGCGCTCGTGTCGCTGGTGCTGGTGTGGAGGACGTGGAGCTTCTACAAGGGAGACATCTACGCCAAGTTCAGGGATGCCGTGGCCGTCCAGGACTCATCCGACGGTGGTTGCGCGGTTGAGCAGCGGCCGCAGGAGCCGAGTCAACACCGGTAAACACAGGAGCTGGTAGACTCACGGACGGTTTTACGTGGCTAGGTCTCAATTGGTTGAGACTTAAGCAAATCTAAGTCAAATGGTATGGCATGTAAAAAATTGAAAACAAAAGCTAAAATTAAAAAATTGCATGGATCTTCACATAAGATCCCACGAATATAACATCGGCTAAAGCTAGTTTAAGTTTTAGTCGACTGAGATTTAACAAATTCTCTTCCCTGCTGCCCGCCTGGCGCCCTCATGCCTCTGACCGCCCTGGCCTCGTCCACTCGCGGTAGCGTCATTGCCCCTGCCTAGGCGATCAGAAGGGAAGTGACTCGTCCGCAACTGCCTCATGGGGGAGGAAGGAGGCACCAATCGTTGCCGCCCCGTCGCGCCAGGGAGACAGGAGTGGTGCTCTATGTTTGATCTTCGTGTTTTTTGCTTTATGTTTGATGTCCGTGTTTAGGTGCATGTTTAATCTTTATGTTATGCTTATTTCAAATCATTTGAACTATTTGTTATGTCTACTTTGAATCAATCACAGTACTTCTTATGTTTCAATTTCGATTTGCATTTTGAATCTCATTTGACAAATTGTGGTTTTGAAATGATGCTCTATTATGTGTGTTGCTCTGCCCATGGTGGTGAGTGTCTTGGTAGACTTAAAACTGGCGCAGTCCAAGGAATATTTGCTGGAAGAGGACAAGGAATAGAAAAGGACATGAATTTTGATAGACGTTGGATAGTGATGCAAATTACTAAACAAAAGACAGTTCCAGAGAGGAGTTTAATTTGAGATAGTTTGGCTATGTAGGAAAGCATATACTTCAACAAATTTAATTTTACAAAATTAGCAGAATCTCGTAACTCTTATGTCATTTGATTTTGCTCGGAGATTCGTGTTGATTTTTCTATGTAAAAAAGTAAAATTTACGATGGTTAAATATCAAATCAAACTAATCAAAGCAAAGAAGAACACCAAAAATTCATGGTAGAACTTAAATTCACATTATGGTTTCCGAAGTCGTCGTCTCTAGTTTTACCTTTTACGTCTCGACTTCGCACCATGACTCGGGTGAAAATCCGGAAAATACCAAACATACTCAATCTACAGTAATCTCAAAGTTATTGAATAAACACTTGAGCTAGCCATAATAATTAGGTGAGAACTTGATGCTGGAATTTTGTCTATTTTGGGCCTAGCACAATAGCAGTTTCAGAAATTCCTAAATCCAAGAGGCCCACGCAGTCCATTCGTGCAAGGCAAGAGGTGGAACTAAAGTTTAGTCCCACATTGCTAGTTTAGAGGGAGTTGGACCTTTTTATAAGGGAGGCTCTTTCTCCATATGTATGAGGATGAGAACAAGAGGGACATTCACGCGCGCTCCTCCTCCGCCGCCCGCCTCGCCACACCGTGGGTTGCGGGAATGAGCCGAGCCGATATCTAAATTTTTGCCACGCACGACGGGTATATGAAAGGTCACACGGAAGCTGAAACGTTTTTGCTGTAGTGGAGATTGAATATGAACGGTGCACCTCTTCGCCTGCTGCCTGTTCATTTCGTCTCCCTCGTTCTCTTCAGCTCCCGGCGCAGCCTCTCGCCTCCTTCTGTTGCGCCTATAAAAGGGAGGTCGCTCCTCTCAGAAATACACACCAGAACCTCTTCTTCCTCTCGCCACAAGTTTCTGAGCACTGCGCTGCTGCTACGTTCTTCCCCATCCCGGCTTGCGGCATGCACCGCAGGTCGGGACAGTAGGCCTCCGGAACCGCACCTTTTGAGTCCTGTACGGGAGAAGGGTGATAAGGTTTTTGGGGAGCGCTCAGCGCGACTACTGACTTCTTCGTCACGGATGCCCCGGACTCTGAGGACTACTTCCCCGACGTCGACAACCTCCTCGACGACATGGCTGGCGAGGACACCGACCCCAAGACTGGTGCATCTGCTCCCGATCCGTACGTTCTCATACTCTTCCTGTTAGAGGTTCTGTCACAACTTCTTGATCTAGTGTCTGTTCTAGATATGTTCGGTTCTAGTTCATATATGCAGATGATGTTTACCTTCTCTTTGTCAAATAGCATGACTTGTTTTATCACTGCTATACTAGTTGTGCTTTGTCTAGTATTTCTGTTAATAAAATCATTCAGTAAATTGCTCATATTTCCAACAATCCAAAAACCTTATTAGAGGCAATTTAGCCCAAGTGGTTTTGCTGCTTCCATTAGACCTCCTATGTTTGAGGGTATCCACTATAACAGGTGGCGCGTGAGAGCAGTCTTATGGTTTCAAACCATGAGTTGCTATGACGCCACTCTTGGCAAACCTGAAGGGGAGCTTGATGCTCAACATACACAAGCTTTTCATAAAATGGATACTCTAAGGCTTCTCTCTTGAGTGTTCTTGGTGAGAACATCGTTGATGCTTATGCGTCAATTGATAATGGAAAAGATATGTGGGATGCACTCAAGGCCAAGTTTGGGGTCTCGGATGCTGGCACTGAGCTGTACCTGATGGAGCAATTCTATGATTACAGGATGACTGAAGAGTGCTCCGTGGTTGAGCAAGCTCATGAGATACAGTCATTTGCTAGAGAACTTGAGCACTTCATTTGTATGCTACCGGACAAGTTTGTTGCCGGAGTTATCATCACTGCTTCCTCATTCATGGAGGAACTTTGCTACCTTACTGAAACATAAGAGACGGGAGTTTTTCGTCCCAGATCTCATTGGCACTCTCGATGTGGAAGAAAAGGCGAGAGCAAAGGACACACGTGCTCGAGGTATTAAGGGAGGATCTAGTGCCAATCTTGTACAGAAGAAGAACTTCCAGCCCCACAAGTTCAAGAACAAGGCAAGTTTGATGGTAAAGCAAAGTTTGATGGGAATAACAAGGTTGTGCAACACACGAACTTCAAGAAGAAGAATGACAAGAAGAAAGATGTTTGTCATGTGTGTGGGGATCCCGATCATTGGGCTCCTAGTTTCCCTAATCGCTATGACAAGCGTCATCCTGGGAAAGGCGGCAAGGCCGCTAATGTTGTCATTGGAGACACTGACATGAAGGATACTGGATATGGTATATTTCCCACTATTCTTTCAGTATGTCATTCTCCTGATTGGTTGATTGACACGAGTGCTAATGTGCATGTATGCGGTGATATTTCCATGTTTTCGTCTTATCAGACCACAGGGACTTCAACCGTGCTGATGGGCAACGGTTCAAGTGCTTCTGTTCGTGGTGTTGGCACGGTCAATCTGAAGTTTACTTTGGGGAAGATCGTGCGGCTGAAGAACGTGCATTATGTCCCCTCCGTCAAAAAAAATCTTGTTAGCGGATCTCTTCTGTGTAGAGATGGCTATAAGCTTGTCTTTGAGTCAAATAAATTTGTAATATCCAAGTATGGAAACTTTGTCGGTAAAGGCTATGAGTCAGGAGGCCTGTTTCGTTTATCCTTACCAGACGTTTGCAATAAAGTTGTTAATCATGTTTGCAACAATAGTGAATCAAATGTGTGGCATTCATGTCTTTGTCATGTTAACTTTGGTTGCATGTCGCGACTAGCGATGTTGAACTTAATCCCTAGTTTCACCACTGTCACGGGATCTAAGTGTCAAGTTTGTGTGCAAGCTAAGCAACCTCATAAGTCTCACACGACTGCGGAAACGAGAAATCTTGCACCACTAGAGCTCATACATTCAGATTTATGTGAAATGAATGGTGTTTTGACAAAAGGTGGAAAGAAATATTTCATGACGTTAATTGATGACTCCACTAGATACTGTCGCATGTATCTTCTGAAATCTAAGGATGAGGCTTTGAACTTTTTCAAGATCTATAAAGCTGAAGTGGAAAACCAACTTGATCGGAAAATCAAGAGGCTTAGGTCCGACCATGGTGGAGAGTATTTTTCCAATGAATTTGATGCTTTTTGTGCGGAACATGGTATAATCCATGATAGGACGCCTCCCTATTCACCTCAGTCAAATGGGGTGGCCGAAAGAAAGAACCGTACTCTAACTGATTTGGTTAACGCCATGTTAGACACATCGGGTCTCTCCAAGGCATGATGGGGGGAGGCGATATTGACTTCATGTCATGTCCTAAACCGAGTTCCCACAAAGAATAAACAGATAAATCCATTCGAGGAATGGGAGAAGAAAAGATTAAAACTCTCTTATCTATGAACCTGGGGTTGTTTGGCGAAAGTCAATGTGCCAATTCCGAAGAAGCGCAAGCTTGGACCAAAGACCGTGGATTGTGTTTTCCTAAGATATGATTTTCATAGCATTGGTTATAGATTCTTGGTTGTAAAATGTGAGGTACCTGACATGCATGTCGGTACGATCATGGAGTCGAATGATGCAACTTTCTTTGAAGATATCTTTCCCATGAAGGATATGTCTACCTCATCTAATCAGGAGATGCCTAGTTCATCGAATCAGGAACCAGTTACAATTACCGAACCTGCCATTTCGAGGGAACACTTTGAAAGTCCTGTGGAGGAGAATAATGAAGTTCCTACTAGGAGCAAGAGATAGAGGACCGCAAAGTCCTTTGGTGATGATTTTCTTGTGTATCTCATAGATGACACTCCTAGTTCTATTTGAGAGGCCTATGCATCTGAAGATGTTGACTGCTGGAAGGAAGCGGTTCATAGCGAGATGGATTCCATCTTGGCGAATGAAACTTGGGAGATAACTCATCGTCCTTATGGGTGCAAACCTATAGGATGCAAATGGGTATTCAAGAAGAAGCTTAGGCCTGATGGTACTTGAGGGAGTCCTGGATTAGGGGGTGTCCGAGTAGCCGGACTATACCTTCAGCCGGACTCCTAGACTATGAAGATACAAGATTGAAGACTTCGTCCCGTGTCCGGATGGGACTTTCCTTGGCGTGGAAGGCAAGCTTGGCGATGCGGATATTCAGATCTCCTACCATTGTAACCGACTTTGTGTAACCCTAACCCTCTCCGGTGTCTATATAAACCGGAGGGTTTTAGTCCGTAGGACAACTCCAACATACAACAATCATACCATAGGCTAGCTTCTAGGGTTTAGCCTCCTTGATCTCGTGGTGGATCTACTCTTGTACTACCCATATCATCAATATTAATCAAGCAGGACGTAGGGTTTTACCTCCATCAAGAGGGCCCGAACTTGGGTAAAACATTGTGTCCCTTGTCTCCTGTTACCATCCTCCTAGACGCATAGTTCGGGACCCCCTACCCGAGATCCGCCGGTTTTGACACCGACATTGGTGCTTTCATTGAGAGTTCCTCTGTGTCGTCGCTTTTAGGCCCGATGGCTCCTTTGATCATCAACAACGATGCGGTCCAGGGCGAGACTTTTCTCCCCGGACAGATCTTCGTCTTCGGCGGCTTCGCACTGCGGGCCAATTCGCTTGGCCACCTGGAGCAAATCGAAAGCTACGCCCTGGCCATCAGGTCAGATTTGAAAGTTTAGACTACACGACTGATATCCGCGGGGACTTGATCTTCGACGGATTCGAGCCACAGCCAAGCGCGCCGCACTGTCTCGATGGGCATGATCTAGCTCTACCGCCGAACAGTGTCCTGGAGGCCGCACGCGCATTGGTTCCGACCCTTAATTCGGAGCCTACTGCGCTGATCGAGGATGAGTGGTTGGACGCCGCCTCGGGGGCTGTGATCTCAAAGGTGATCGAGCCGAACGCCAGCCCCGCACCCCGCGAGGCTCGTGACTCCGAGGGGCCGGATTCCTCTCCGGACTCCGAGCCCTCCGCGCGCTCGCCGATCGAATCCGATTGGGCGCCGATCATGGAGTTCACCGCCGTGGACATCTTTCAGCACTCGCCCTTTGGCGACATTTTGAAGTCACTAAAGTCTCTCTCTTTATCAGGAGAGCCCTGGCCGGACTACGGTCAGCAAGGTTGGGATATGGACGATGAAGAAATTCAAAGCCCACCCACCACCCATTTGGTAGCCACCGTCGATAATTTAAACGACGTGCTCAACTTCGACTCCGAAGACATCGACGGTATGGACGACGATGCATGAGACGCATCTGAACCAACGCCTATAGGGCATGGGACAGCCACCTCATCTCATGATGTGTACATGGTGGATACACCTAAAGAAAGCAACAACGAGGAACACGGGGAGGCAACGAGGGATCGATCTCTCGGAAAGCAATCAAAGCGGCGGCGTAAACGCTGCCCCAAGCCCCGCCTCGACACAGACCCTGCCATAGTGCAGGACGAGCCGTCAGATGACGAGCATGCCCTAGACCAATCGTCCGAACAGGGCAACCCGGACAAAGAAACCGAACAGCCCGTCCCCGGCAAAAACGGCATTCCGGACGACCTTACACCGGATAAGGCCACGGAGCAGAAGAACCTCCACAAAAGGCTCGTTGCAACCGCACGTAGCCTGAAAAAGCAGAAGCGGAAGATGCATTCAGAATCAGATGGAGCAAAGTAATCAATACCATAGACAAATACGGCGATCGGCGCACTAAAAGTTATCCGAAGCGAAATGGTTTAGAATTGAGGCACCAAAGACGTAATGCTAAATGGTTTAGAATTGAGGCACCAAAGACGTTTTTTGAAACATCGCGAAACATATGAGATGTTTCGAGGGCTGAAATTGGGATTTCAGGCTCGTGCCCACGTCAAGAGGTATAAGACCTCCGACGATTTTCTTAGCCTGCAAACTAAGGGAGAAAAGCTCAATTGTTGAACTTGTGCTCAGATTGTCTGAGTACAACAATCGCTTGAATCGAGTGGGAGTTGATCTTCCAGATGAGAAAGTGATGTTTCTCCGAAGTCATTACCACCAAGCTGCTAGAGCTTCGTGATGAACTATGATATATCAGGGACATATATGATGATCCTTGAGACATTCGCGATGTTCGACACCACAAAAGTAGAAATCAAGAAGGAGCATCAATTGTTGATGGTTGAAGAAACCACTAGTTTCAAGAAGGGCAAGGGCAAGAAGGGATACTTCATGAAACGGCAATTCAGCTGCTGCTCCAGTGAAGAA